>NC_053491.1:321676931-321976931 GCF_905171775.1 Rana temporaria | reverse complement strand
TTCCTATTACTTTTACTTTCAGTGATTTTGGTAGACAGAGGTCTCCCTCAGGGACACCGACAGCAATAAAAACTGACAGGTGTTCTAATACCTCTTCCCTCTATCCAAAATTAAAACAAATTATTCCTTTAGTTGTACTTTAAGGTTAAAAAAAAAAACGTTTGCCTTTAGAGCCTCTTAAAGGAAAATGCAGGCTGTGCTGTAATCAAATACTGGTTGTGGATATCATATCGGCACAATCCACAGTGGATTTCGGACATGCAGATCCTTTTGTTCATCTGCAAATAATATCAAAAACAAATTGCTTTTGTCATCTGGAGAATGTATCGAAGGTAGGAACAAAGCAAGTCATGGGAACTTTTAAAGCTACCAAGTGTAATGGCTTATGAAGGGTGCCACACAGGGCTACAAACATTATCAGACATCAAAAAGTATACAGTTTATTCACTTAGCTGGTTTTAAGTGTGTTACAAAAATAACACACTATTTAAAGCGGTGGTTCACCCTCCTTAACAAAAGTCTAGCATTACATTCGGCATAGTAGCGCGAGCTACAGTATGCCTGTCTGTATTTTTTTATCCCTGTACTCACTGTGCTATTGTACATTGAAGATTCCGACTCCCGCAGGGAATGGGCGTGCCTATGGAGAGGGAGGATGATTGACGGCCGGCTCTGGCACGTCACGCTCCCCGAAGACAGCCGGAGTAGGTCTCGGCTCTTCACGGCACCTGCGCACAGGCTATGCGCAGGCGCCGTGAAGAGCCAAGCCTATTTCGGCTATTTCCGGAGAAGCGTGACGTGCCAGGGCCGGCCGTCAATCACCTTCTCTCTCCATAGGAACGCCCATTCCCCGGAATCTTCAATGTACAATAGCACAGTGAGTACGGGGATAAAAAAATACAGACAGGCATACTGTAGCTCGCGCTACTATGCCAAATTTAATGCTAGAGGAAAAAACATTTTTTTTTTTTTTTATATAGGGTGAACCCCCGCTTTAAAGAGAATTTGAACAGGACAGAAAACATTTCCAAAGTTCCAATAGAATAGAACTTTCAATTACTTGTTTTCCTTGGGTTGCCTGTAATTCTGTTCATTTCAGATTGATTCCTGTATCCTTGCAGAGAGCCCCTTGTACTTGGTTCCATATTGTGTACAATCAAGATCAGGCCCCTCATACCTTTTGGCGCTCCCGGCTACCCTGACATTCACTTGTAAAATTCCACAACTTTAGAGACAGACAATGCTCTGGCATTTGGCAATTAAAAGAAAATTGATGGACATGATATCTTTCTGGGCTCATCTCCCATTATCCTGGTTTGACAGGATCAGGGACGATCCTACGCGGGTGCGCGGGGTGCAGTTCACCCAGGCGCCACAGAGGCGGGGGCGCTGAAGCGCCAGAGTGCTCCCCTCCATCCTCCTCCTCTCCTTGTTCGTGTCGAGAGGTGGCTCTCCCCGCCGCCGCCGCTGTGATTTCCTAGCCGAAGCCCGCCCCCCCTCCCTCCTCCTGTCAGAGGAGGAGCGTGAAGAAGCCAGAGATCGAATCTGTGTGGAGAGAGACTTGCCGCTCAGTGACGTCGCTGAGGGGGCGGTCCATGCCTGACACATGTTATCCTCCTCCTCCTCTATGTGTCAAAAAAAAACCCTGACTGCTGTGATATGTGCTTCACCCGGACGGCACGCGGTCCCCTCCTCTGCAGATGCTGCCCGGGTGTTTTGATGTATCGTAGTACAGGGGGGGTTTGTCCTGGGGGGGTCTGTAGTAATGGAGGGGGCGGGGGTTTGTTCTGGGGTCTGTACTAAAGGGGGGGGTTTGTCGTGGGGGCAGGGCCGATCCTAGGATCACAGACCCTGGGTGCAGAAATATTTCTGGCGCCCCCACATGGGCGTGGTCATCTTACCAACTCCTCCCCTTTACAAATGTTTCTATGTCAACGACTCAAACACAGAGATGCTCCCTTAAGAAGTCTTTGTTACCCGGGGATCCTCCCATGATCTTTTAACAATAAAGAAAATACTGGAAGAGCGTACACTGAGACCTAGAGGGGAGCCTCTCTGATGCACACAGAGAGGGCTTCTGTTAGAAAGTGCCCTAGACATAGTACAGGAGATGGTCAGAGACTGTATATATGATACAAGAGATGGTCAGAGACTGCAGCTATAATACAGGAGATGGTCAGAGACTGGGGGTTCTGTTCTACTAGAGGGGGGGTGTAGAGGGGAGAGGGGAGAGTGTAGACATATTACAGGAGACGGTCAGAGACTGGAGCTATAATACAGGAGACGGTCAGAGACTGGAGATATAATACAGGAGATGGTCAGAGACTGCAGACATACTATAGGAGACAGTCAGAGACTGGAGATATAATACAGGAGACGGTCAGAGACTGGAGATATAATACAGGAGACGGTCAGAGACTGCAGACATACTACAGGAGACGGTCAGAGACTGCAGATATAAAACAGGAGACGGTCAGAGACTGCAGATATAATACAGGAGACGGTCAGAGACTGCAGTTCCTATGGATGCAAGTAGATAATGGCTGATCGGCCCTCTCACTTGACTCAGCGATACAGCAACAACGGTTCCTCTGATCAGGAGTCGGCTCACTCTGAATTGCCCGTGGCAGCTCAGCTGGGTAGAGCTGTGTGACTTTCCCTCTGGTGGCGCAGGGCAGCGGGGTTCTCTCTCTGACGGTGTTCTTTCAGCACTGTCCTCTACCTCTGGATTCCCGGGTGCACTTCCCTGAAAGCTTTCCCAGGCTCCTGGATCTCTCTCTCCCATTCAGCTGGGCATGCTGTGTGGGCTGCAGTTTCTTTGTAACAGTGGGGCTGCCAGTCCTGGAACTACATGTCCCACAAGCCTCTTCTCTACTCCTTTTTCTATTCTATTTCTTCCCTGGCCAATATGAAGGCGGGGGAAGAAACACAGTGGGCGGCTGTGCTGGCAAGCGCTGCTCACTAGTACAGCAATGCGTGCAAAGAGGAGGGGGAGGAGAGGGAGTGGGAGGAGGAATGAAGAGCCCACATGTGCAGTGATGTCACTAGGGTTGGTGTCACCCGGTGCGGTAAAACATAGTGTCACCCCCCTTCCACCACCTATAGTCGCACCCTCAATACAGACCCTTCCACTAAGTATAGACCACCTCGGTCAGTGCAGACTCCCCACTAAGTATAAACCCATCCCTCAGTACAGACCCCCCTCCATCAGTATAGACCCCCCAGGACAAACCACCCCCCTCCATTAGTACAGACCCCCCTCATGACAAACCACCCCCCTCAATCAGTACAGCCCCCCTCCATTAGTACAGACCCTTCTCTATTAGTACAGACCCCCCTCAGGACAAACCAACCCCTCCATTAGTAAAGACCCCCCCAGGACAAACCACCCCCCTCTCTATTAGTATTGACCCCCCTCCATTAGTACAGACACAGTTATGTTAGTACAGACCGCCCTCAGGACAAACCACCCCCTCCATTAGTACAGACCCCCCTCCAGTAGTAAAGACCGCCCCAGGAACAACTCCCCTCCATTAGTACAGACCCCCAGGACAAATCCACCCCATTAGTACAGATTCCCCCCAGGAAAAAAACCCTCTCCATTAATACAGACCCCCCAGGACAAACCCCCTCTCCATTAATACAGACCCCCCAGGACAAACCCCCTCTCCATTTATACAGACCCCCCAGGACAAACCCCCCTCTCCATTAATACAGACCCCCCCCAGGACAAACCCTCCTCTCTATTAGTACAGACCCCCCCAGGACCCCCCCCATTAGTACAGACCCCCCCAGGACAACCCCCCATTAGTACATACTCCCCCAGGAAAAAACCTCCATTAGTACAGACCCCTCCAGAACAACACCCCTATTAGTACAGACTCCCCCCAGGACAAACCCCCCCATTAGTATGTACCCCCCCCCCCCCGAGTCAAACCCCTCTCCATTAGTACAGACCCCCCAGGACAAACCTCCCCCCTCCATTAGTACAGACCCCCCCAGGACAGCCACACCTCCATTAGTACAGACCCCCAGGACAAACCCCCCATTAGTACAGACCCCCAGGACAAACCTCCCCATTAGTACAGACCCCCAGGACAGCCTCCCCATTAGTACAGACTCCCCCCACAACAAACCCCCTCTCCATTAATACAGACCCTCCAGGACAAACCCCCTCTCCATTAATGCAGACCCCCCAGGACAAACCCCCCTCTCCATTAATACAGACCCCCCAAGGAAAAACCCACCTCTCCATTAGTACAGATCCCCCAGGACAGCCCCCCATTAGTACAGACTCCCCCCAGGACAAACCCCCCCATTAGTACAGACTCCCCCCAGGACAAACCCCCTCTCCATCAATACAGATCCCCCAGGGCAAACCACCCCCCTCCATTAGAACAGACCCCCAGAACAAACCACCCCCCTCCATTAGTACAGACCCCCCAGGACAAACCCCCCCCATTAGTACAGACCCCCAGGACATACCCCAAGACAAGCTCCCCATTAGTGCAAACCCCCCCATTAGAACAGACCCCCAGGACAAACCCCCTTATTAGTAAAGACCCCCCCAGGACAAACCCCCACTCCATTACGATACAACAAAACACCAGGGTGGCAGCAGCAGAGGAGGGGACAGTGTGCAGCCGTGCCACCCGGCTGAAGCACAGATTGCAGCAGTCAGGATTTTTTTTAGACACAGAGAGGAGAAGGAGGACAACATGTGTCAGGCATGGACCGCCCCTTCAGCGACGTCACTGAGCGGCTAGTCTCTCTCCACACAGAGACAGCCGCTCTGATCTCTGGCTTCTTCACGCCCCTCCTCTGACAGGAGGAGGGAGGGGGGACGGGCTTAGGCTAGGAAAACACAGCGGTGGCGGGGAGCAGAGGAGGATGGAGGGGAGCACTCTGGGGCTTCAGCGCCCCCACCCTTGTTTCGCCTGGGTGAACTGCACCCCGCGCACCCACGTAGGATCGGCCCTGCCTGGGGGCATCTACACTAATGGGGGGGTTTGTCCTGAGGGGATATGTACTAATGGGGGGGCCTGTACTAATGGGGGGTTTTGTCCTGGGGGTCTGTACTAATGGGGGTTTGCACTAATGGGGGGCTTGTTTTGGGGTATGTCCTGGGGGTCTGTACTAATGGAGGGGGGTGGTTTGTTCTGGGGGTCTGTACTAATGGAGGGGGGGTGGTTTGTCCTGGGGGGGTCTGTACTAATTAAGGGGGGTTTGTCCTGGGGGGAGTCCGTACTAATGGGGGGTTTGTCCTGGGGGGAGTCCGTACTAATGGGGGGGGGTTTGTCCTGGGGGAGTCCGTACTAATGGGGGGGTTTGTCCTGGGGGAAGTCAGTATTAATGGGGGGGTTGTCCTGGGGGAAGTCTGTACTAATGGGGGACTGTCCTGGGGGGTCTGTACTAATGTAGAGGGGGGTTTGTCCTGGGGGGTCTGTATTAATGGAGAGGGGGTTTGTCCTGGGGGGAGTCTGTACTAATGGGGGTGGTTTGTCCTGGGGGGTCTGTACTAATGGGGGGCTGTCCTGGGGGGTCTGTATTAATGGAGAGGGGGGTTTGTCCTGGGGGGGTCTGTATTAATGAAGAGGGGGTTTGTCCTGGGGGATCTGTATCAATGGAGAGGGGGTTTGTCCTGGGGGGAGTCTGTACTAATGGGGGGCTGTCCTGGGAGGTCTGTACTAAAGGAGAGGTGGATTTTCCTGGGGGGGTCTGTATTAATGGAGAGGGGGTTTGTCCTGGAGGGTCTGCATTAATGGAGAGGGGGTTTGTCCTGGGGGGTCTGTATTAATGGAGAAGGGGTTTGTCATGGGGGGAGTCTGTCTAATGGGGGGGTTTGTCCTGGGGGGTCTATACTAATGGGGGGGGTTGTCCTGGGGGTCTGTACTAATGGGGGGGTTTGTCCTGGGGATCTGTACTAATGGAGGTGGGGCTGTCCTTGGGGGTCTGTACTAATGGAGGGGGGGTGGTTTGTCCTGGGGGGGTATGTACTAATGGAGAGGGGTTTGTCCTGTGGGGGGAGTCCATACTAATTGGGGTGTTTGTCTTGGGGGAGTCTGTACGAATGGGGGGTTGTTCTGGAGGGGTCTGTACTAATGGAGGTTTTTTTCCCGGGAGAGTATGTACTAATAGGGGGTTGTCCTGGGGGGAGTCTGTACTAATGGGAGGCTGTCCTGGGGAGTCTGTACTAATGGAGAGGTGGGTTTGTCCTGGGGGAGTCTGTATTAATGGAGAGGGGGGGTCTGTATAAATGGAGAGGGGGTTTGTCCTGGGGGGTCTGTATTAATGGAGAGGGGGTTTGTCCTGGGGGGAGTCTGTACTAATGGGGGGTTTGTCCTGGGGGTCTGTACTAATGGAGGGGGGTTGTTCTGGGGCGGTCTTTACTACTGGAGGGGAGTCTGTACTAATGGAGGGGGTGGTTTGTCCTGAGGGGGGTCTGTACTAATAGAGGAGTGTCTGTACTAATGGAGGGGGGCTTTGTACTAATGTAGGGGGGGTGGTTTGTCCTGAGGGGGGTCTGTACTAATAGAGAAGGGTCTGTACTAATGGAGGGGGCTGTAATAATTGAGGAGGGGTATCTGCAGTCTCTGACCATCTCCTGTATTATATCTGCAGTCTCTGACCCTCTCTTGTAGCATGTTTGCAGTCTCTGACCGTCTCCTGTATTATAGCTCCAGTCTCTGATCATCTCCTGTAATATATCTACACTCCCCTCTCCTCTCTACACCCCCCTCTAGTAGTACAGACCCCCCCAGTCTCTGACCATCTCCTGTATTATATCTGCAGTCTCTGACTATCTCCTGTATTATATCTGCAGTCTCTGACCGTCTCCTGTAATATGTCTACACTCTCTGACCATCTCTTGTATCATATATACAGTCTCTGACCATCACCTGTACTATGTCTGGGGCACTTTCTAACAGAAGCCCTCTCTGTGTGCATCAGAGAGGCTCCCCTTTAGATCTCAGTGTACGCTCTTCCAGTATATTCATTATTGTTAAAAGATTATGGGAGGATCCCCGGGTAACAAAGACTTCTTAGGGGAGCATCTCTGTGTTTGAGTCGTTGCCATAGAAACATTTGTAAAATGGAGGCGTTGGTAAGATGACCACACCCATGTGGGGGCGCCAGAAATATTTCTGCACCCAGGCGTCTGTGACCCTAGGATCGGCCCTGGACAGGATTGTGGCGTTTCGCACGACTTACCTTCCAAAACGACTTTACTTCTTCAGGGTCCCGATTCCCCTACATAGTTCGTGTGGGGCTCTACCCGACCCAGGATTAATAAACAAATATTATATGCCCAAAGGGTCAACGGTGGACTCTCAGTCCCCAATCTGCAAGCCTATTATACAGCTGTGAACATAGCCCCACTACCCCATCTTCACGAGAAACACCAATTGCCATTATGGGCCACTATTGATTTAGTGGACTCACATCCAATACCCATCTCCTCTCTGCCCTGGCTCCCCTTCGCCACGATTGGGCTGTGCTTGGCTGTGTATAAGCTTTATGAGATAAGTGAAAAAGGTGGTTCTTGTAACTGTTTTTATTAATATGACATTTATTCTTCTACTTATAAAGCAATACATCTCATCACCCATTTTAAAGAGGGTGTGTCAGAACATGTGTATTACTTGCATAGTTTTTGTCAGTATGCCATGATTTCAAACAACAATTTAAAAAACAATATGTTATAAAAAATATAACTCATTTTATAGTATTTGATATTATTTCCTAAAACTAATCAATTCCCTTGTTTTGTATACCGCTGGAGACAGACAGTAAAAAAAATTGTATTCATAATTTAAATTCAATCTTCTGGTCTAATCCATTTGACTTTTATTTTTCCAAACGTTGACATTTTGTCTGGATATCAGTATTAGTCACTCCATTCACAGCTGTCTAGCTCATTATCTCATTACTCACCTTTACGATGATCAGAGAGGTGTTATTATTTTCCAGATCTTCTAATGAAGAAATACCTAACATTTTTATATAACTGGATATTTTATTTTTCCCTATAATATTTATCAAAGAACGAATCAGTCATTTGTCTGTATTTGGGTATGACTTTAAAGCGGTGGTTCACCCTGATTTTAAACATTCTGTCTATGCAAATGCTAGGCATAGACAGTAACCAAACGATTTTTTTTTTTTAAGTGCTCCTTACCCCTTTTTCGGAGCCGTTTCTGACCTGTCACTCAAAATCCCCCACGGGGAATGGGCGTGTAAGGCCATTCTCCCCCGTCCTGTCAATCTATTTCAGAGACTCCTCTGAAGACGCGCTGTGCTCAAATCGCGCAAGATCTCGCCGGTCACGTGAGTCGTCAAGCGTGTCATGTGACTCGGCAAGCAGTAGAAGTCTGCACAACGGGGCGTGAGCTTGTTACGCCGGCCGTTGTTATGGCAACTGTGTGGTGTTGATGGCGACGCTCGCCGTCAACACTGCACATGCGCGGGATCGAGCGGTGAATGCTGGGAGGCCAGCATTCACCGTATCCCAGAAGAAGACCCTGTCGGCTTCACAGTGCCCACAGGAAAAATGGAAACTGCCATCGCCTGAAAATATAAAATATCCTTTTCAGAATTTCAGCGCTTACGCCGGCTAAAGGAGTGGGACACCCTGGTAGTGCGGGAGTACAGGTAAGCCCTGAGGATTATTGCAAAAAAAAAACGATATCCCGCGGAACCCCCACTTTTAAGTGCCCTACAAGGTTAAAAGGGTTAACATGAAACAAGGAAAAATGCATATGTGGAATCTGTGGGCCGCGCACCCCGAAAATGCAAAAACAAAAATGGGAAGGTCCCCCAATGGGGGTTTTTAGCGGCATGATGTTCTAGATAAATAAGAGTAGTTGGATAATATTGAAATTAAAATCTTTACTAAGTTTCAACATTACAGTAAAATATACAACATGGTTGGAGCATTTGTAAAAAAGTGTAGATAATACACTCTGATTATACATAATTGAAGAAATAACAGTGGTAAAAACTCAACAACAATGCAATGCATGTTACACTGTAGTTCAATTGGCTTCCATATGAGTACCCCGACGCGTTTCGACCTAAACTGTCACGGTCTTCTTCAGAGGAATTGTACTCTGGTGGATTATAATTAAAAAAAATATTAAAGTTACATCCCTCTAACAAAAAAAAGGGTTAACATGAACCTGTATTGACAGAATTATTGGCTACAGATAAAAGAAGGCCAATAGGAAGGGAGAATTTTAGGAAGATGCAGTAAAAGCCTGGTCATGTTGTAATATTGTACATTGTTGAAGCCCTAACTGGATGACATATAGTTTGCTAAAGCACTGTGTATGATAAACATTTGCTATTATTTCATTGTAAAATGCTGTGTTCATTGATTATTTTCCTCTTTTGGTGCATTTTAAGTGCTGCCAGTCTCCTCAAGACTTTGCCAGCTACTTCCTGTCTAGATGCACTCACTCTTTCGTCAGTTACATCATTGCTCATTGCCCGTGCCTGCTCCACCAGGGTCGCATATCATAAGATGGAAATGCTGGTGCACAATTAAGACACAATTTTCACTCCTTAACAGTAAGACCTCATACTCACGACTGAGGAACTTGTCATAAATGAAACATCGTTTTCCTCGACGAGTTCCTTGTCGGGCTTGTGGAGAAACTTGACAAGCTTTCTTTGCGCACACACTGTCAAGACCAAATCTCCTCGTTCTCAAACGCGGTGACGTACAACACATACAATGGCAGGGGAAGTTCGATTCCACTGGCACAACCCTTGGGGCTGCTTTTGCTAATCTCATGTTACTGCGTGTTAAGTAAATGTTTGGTAAGAGACGATTTGTACTTTTCAGTCTGTTACAGCGTGAAAAATGTGTTATCTCCATTACAAACGCTACTTTTACCGAAAGTGCGCTCCCGTCTCATACTTTATTCTGAGCATGCGCGGGTTTCTTAGCATACACACGAACGTGTTTCTCGTCGAAAACCAGCCCAACGAGGAACACAACGAGGAAATTGAGACTCCTGACGAGGAAAAAGAGAACTTGTTCTCTTTTTTTCTCGTCGAGTTCCTCGACAGTTTTCTCACTGAAAAACATACACACGAGGGGTTTCCTCTGCAAAAAAGCTCTCCCACCAAGTTTCTTGATGGATTCTGTCGAGGAAAACGGTCGTGTGTACGAGGCCATAGTGTTGGAACACAAATCTAAATGGTAGTATCACCAGTTTATTCTTAATAAATAACTGCAGATTTAGAATTATCGAATATAACAAATTGCTTTACAACATGTAAAGTGTTTGTTACCCCACTGCTGCATATTCCTGATATGTGCCTGTTGTACCATGAACTTGTATGAGAAAGTCTCCTGTTCTCGTTTTATTGCTTCCTTTGTGTGAAATTCCTGGTGCTCCTGCCAGTCCCTCTGCTCTCCTATAAAAAAACTGACCACACCAAGCAGAAGACCACACTGTGGTCAGTTTTCTAGCTATTCTGGGAACTCAGTGTGCTCTCCTCCAATGATCAGACTATCCTGACACACCCTCGCTGCACAGCCATTCACTGGGAAGAACAGTGTACTGCTACTTCTCCTCCCCCAGCTCTAATGAGGCTGAGAACAGAGGAAATGTGACAATTAAAATGTTTTCCTTTCTAACTTCTATTTTAAACTGAATAAAAAAAAATTGAAAACAATTAAGGGCTCACGTGCATGTGCTTTGCATCTTAACCACTTAAGCCCCGGACCATTTTGCTGGTCAATGACCGGGCCACTTTTTGCGATTCGGCACTGCGTCAATTTAACTGACAATTGCGTGGTCGTGTGACGTGGCTCCCAAACAAAATTGATTTGTTTTTTTCCCACAAACAGAGCTTTCTTTTGGTGGTATTTGATCACTTTTTGCTATAAGAAATATCCCCCAAAAATATATAAAAAAAAATAAAAAATTTTCCTCAGTTTAGGCCGATACGTATTCTTCTACATATTTTTGGTAAAAAAAATTGCAATAAGCATTTATTGATCGGTTTGCGCAAAAGGTATAGCGTCGACAAAATAGGGGATAGTTTTATGGCATTTTTATGAATATTTTTTTTTTTACCAGTTATGGCGGCGATCAGCGATTTCTATCGTGACTGCAACATTATGGTGGACACATCGGACACTTTTGACACATTTTTGGGACCATTGTCATTTTTACACGATCAGTGCTATAAAAATGCACTGATTACTAGGTGGCGGTGAAGGAGTTAAGTGTGCCTAGGGACGTGTTCTAACTGTAGGGGGTATGGGGGGGGGGGTTACTGTGACATGACAGTGATCACATCACCGATTACAGGGAGCTGTGTACACTGTCCTGTCACTAGGAAGACTGGGGAAATGCTTGTTTACATAAGCATTTCCCCCTTCTTCCTCACCGTGACATGATCCTGGGTATGCCCGTGGACAATGAGTCCCGTGGTCGAAGTCACAGAGCTCCCGCGGGCACACATGCGCGCCCACAATGCTTCTTAAAGGAGACATATATATCATTCTGCCTGTCCATGCCATGCTGTCGACGTATATAGTTGTGCGCTGGTCGGCAAGCAGTTAAAGAGTAGTCAGCATTTAGGTTGTTCTTCAGAGAATGTTTGACAGGCAGTGAAGAAGCATATTGCCTCCTCACCACCTGCTTTAACCCCCACACTAACGCACGCTTTGTGGGGCACTTGCAGAGCCGTGCTATTAACTTGAATGGGTCTTTTTCAACAAAGGTATGATTTCTGCCATGGCTGCAAAGCATAACATTGTGGCCGTGGCATTTTAGTGAAAATATAATTTTATATTTTGGGGTGAGTGTGTGTGGGGGGGGGGGCAGCCCACCATTAGAGAGATTTACCCTCACCTCCTGTTCTGCTGGCAACATTTTACCACTTTTGCCATAAAAAAATGAACTTTAGTTTCTGATTTATACCAGTTTATATTTTAGTAATATTACTATTATATACTACATTTTGGTTACCTAATTTTTCTTATTTCTTCCTTAATTCAGGCCAAAACGTACTTGTATTTCACCATTTTGCAAACAACTGCATTTATAATAGCTGAACTGAGTTATTTGGCTGTTATTTTTTGAAAGTGCATTAATATGTTATATCATCCTTCAAAATAATTGTTTGTGTTTTATCTTTTTTTGCTAATAAAAATTTATATATATATAGCACAATTCCCCTCAGTGAAATCAGAACACAACATTTCCTTGTAGCAGCCAATATTAAGCACTGTATTATCAGTTAAAAACATAACACACTAGAGCAGCCTTCGTAATATGTAACAGTTATCAGTGAGCAATACAAATGTTAAAATGACAGCGGATTGAAATCTTTTCATACAATGAAGAGGAAGGGAAGATAATCTCTGGCAAAGTACGTGTAGATAAAGACATATTGGAAGTTGCCAAGAATAAAACAAATTGTGGTGGCCCAGATAGGGAGATATAGCAGAAACTGAAAGACTTTTAAAAAAACTGTTGCTCCTATAATTGGAGATGTAAGTGTAAATATAGCGGGCAGATGTGTCCTTAAAAAACACAGATTATTATTTTTTTGTTAATTACTGTGCATTTAGCAGCACAGTTTCATGAGTCTATGGCACCATGAAGCTCCCAGTCTGATTTTTCCTTTATGAACATGCGCTAAGAATCGCTCTGATGGATCGGTTTCATCGGTTAACCGATGAAGCTGACTGATGGTCAGTCGTGCCTACACACCATCGGTTAAAAAAACGATCGTGTCAGAACGCGGTGACGTAAAACACAATGACGTGCTGAAAAAAACTAAGTTCAATGCTTCCAAGCATGCGTCGACTTGATTCTGAGCATGCGTGTATTTTTAACCGATGGTCGTGCCTACTAACGATCGTTTTTTTTCTATCGGTTAGGAATCCATCGGTTCAATTTAAAACAAGTTGGATTTTTTTAACCTATGGATAAATAACCGATGGGGCCCACACACGATCGGTTTGGTCCGATGAAAATGGTCCATCAGACCGTTCTCATCAGTTTGACTGATCGTGTGTACGCGGCATTAAGTTCATATTGCCTGGGCCCCTTACCCTTTAAAAACCACTGACTGCGTGAAATGTTCCTTTAAAAAATAAAGCTAGATTTATGCTTATTTCACCCTCATTGTCTGCTTCTCCGGTCGTCCTTCTAGAAAGATTCCTGATAAATGCACAGCAGGCACAGAAGACACTCCAGTTCATTGCAAAAGCATATTCTTATGAGATTTTGACAGATGTTGAGCAGACATAAAAAGTTGTGTGATGCTCTTGGAGAATATAAACTTATGCTGAAAATCCATTTTTTAAGTGGTACCATGCAGTGACCATAATATCATATACTAAATTTAGCAAATCCGAGCACCCAGCATATAAATTAAGAGTAGTTCTATAAAACTTTATCCTAAGACCCCTTTCACACTGATGCAGTTTTCAGGCATTTTAGCGCTAGAAATAGTGCCTGTAAACCACCTGAAAACTGCCTCCTATTCATTGCAATGGGTGTTTTCACACCCGGGCGATGCGCTTGCGACGTTATAAAAAGTCCTGCACGCAGCATCTTTGGAGCGGTTTGGGAGCGCTGTATATAGTGCTCCCAAAACGCTCCTACCCATTGCAATGAATGGGCAGTGCTTGCGAATCGCCTGAAAAGCAAATTTCGGAAGTGGCGCATGACAGGAGTATTAAAACCCCTTTTTTAGGGCTAAAAGCACCCCGCTAGTGACCAAAAAGCTGTGCAAAAGTGACGCTTAAGCAGCGGTAAAGTACAGCTAAAACAAGTGGCACTTTACTGCAGATGCAAGGGCAGCCCCAGTGTGAAAGGGGTCTTAGATACAGAATAGGAACAGATTCTAAGAACTTCACCCAGCATACAGAACACAATTAATTATTATTAAGCAGTGATTGAGGTCTGCCCCGGGTGCCACACATTGAGGGTGTGTCATGGGCTAGTACAGAGGTATTGAATAAGGAGACCAAACAACAATTTGATACAACATTTTTATTTAACTTTGGTAAAATTGGCCACGGTGTCATCCATAAAATGTGGGGGCGGGGTTACAAAAATTTTCTCAATAAATAAATTAAATTACAAAAGGCCAAATTGGCTAAACTTAAAACTTTAAAATCAAATTAATTTCTGTCCATCCAGCAAAAGCTGGACGACTACTCCCCCCATACAGACGACCCCATGACTTATTATGACAAACTGACAGGTAAGGGTGGGCGGGCGGGCGATGCTGCTTGTCAGGAGATGTGACTGAGCAAATCGCCTCAGCCTCTCCCTTATATAGGCTCGTCCAGTGCGGGTTTTACCTCACGCGAACGGACCTATCAGAGAAGGGGGCTGCCGCAGCTGACCAATCAGAGGCTGTTACTACCCCAGAGCGCGGCAGCCCACTTCTCCCTCTGCTCTATCCCATGCAGGCTCAGCATACTGCCGTAGCCTCACATGGGCTAGTACAGAGGTATTGAATAAGGAGACCAAACAACAATTTGATACAACATTTTTATTTAACTTTGGTAAAATTGGCCACGGTGTCATCCATAAAATGTGGGGGCGGGGTTACAAAAATTTTCTCAATAAATAAATTAAATTACAAAAGGCCAAATTGGCTAAACTTAAAACTTTAAAATCAAATTAATTTCTGTCCATCCAGCAAAAGCTGGACGACTACTCCCCACCGGCCGGGGCCAACCGCGAAGCTGTTGGCCGAGGCCCCCCCACCACCGTGGCTGATTCGATCATGGACTGGATACCCATATTAAAAATGTCCAGGCCAATGCCTGACAGATGAATTTGGTCAACCCGAAACAACCCAGGCAAAAAACCCTCTAACTCGGAATGACGAAAGGAAGAGCCACCAATTGAAGGCATAAAACTATGAATCGTCCTATTTAGCCGTCTGCGGATTCTATCCACGTAGAAAAGGGTGCCGTGCGGCGACCATAACAGCCTGGGAACCATCTCAGAATATACTAACACTGAACCTGGGAACATTTGAGTTATGGAATAGAGATCCCTTTTCATTTCACATAACAAGTCCCATGTGTTGAATTTACCCAAGTCATTAGCCCCCACGTGGATAACTATCACTTGGGGTTGAGGCCAGACAGAAGACAAATAAGCTAGGTGGTCTTTTAAATTGCGCCACCGCATACCTCTAACACCTGACCATAAAATTAAAAATAAATCAGGATCAAGCCCCAGGTTAGCAGAGTATGATCTGGATCCGGAGTGCTTGTAAGCCCAGAACACGTAGGAGTGACCTATGACCCAAGCGATATTCCTGGATAAATCTGAAAGAGAATCATAAAGTTAGAAGACTGGGACGAACATATAACTTATATCTATTGCTGCCCCACCTGCCCACTTTTTTAACCTTACTCTCTGAAAAACCTATAGAATCAGCTGTGGTGGCAGCGCCAATTCGGAAAGAATGGGAAGAAAATTGGTACCCAGATAAATTCAAGCGCTTCAAACAGGAGGCCAAAACAGCTGAGAACTGGTACCTAGTTAGAGAGGACAAGTCTTCATGAATAAAAAAGGAATCGTTACTCAATGGTCTGACCAAAAGATAATTACGAACATGAAACACGGGACAGATAGCCTCATTAGGAGAACTGGATAAAGAAAACCACTGGCCAACCTGAGAGGACTTTGATCTGGACAAAAACAGACGGACAGAACCGACGTCAAACTGAACATGAGAAAAACGGAGAAATGAAAAAGCGTTTCTATTTGCTGCAGTAAACTCACCTAACCGAAGGGCTCCAAAGAATGCTATAGAGAAAGCAGCCTTAAAAAGCAAAGATTCGAAATTGGATGAGCAGACATCTTGAAGGATCTGAAGAAGATCGATCAAAATGGGGATAGATATGGGACGCCTATTATCTAAAGAGGGCCTAGACTTTTTGAGGCCCTTCAAAACCTGGGTGACCTGAAAGAAAGAGGTAAGAGCAGGAAGGCCTGCAAACTTAAGGAAAAAAGAAACTCCAGCCAATATTTTACCTATGGAAGCCGGGGACAGATTAGACTGAATGAGAAAGGACAAAAAAGACAAAGCCACGTAAGAAGACACATCTAGTGGATCCAAACCCAATGGTTGACAGAAAGAGCACCATTTGTGCCATGAAAGCCTATAATCCCTCCAGGTGTTTTCCGCTACTGAAGCCTTGAGATTCCGGAATATTATTCCCAAATTAAGCCCCAGAGGAAGTCTGGGCAAGGGGTGCCATGTTGATCCGCTGATGGCGCCAACTCTCGGAATCTCTTGAACTGTGAACGAGATAAAGAATCTGCTATGTTATTTTCTTTACCTGCAATATGCTCAGCTCTCAACCATATATTACAGTTCATACAATGAAGTACAAGGAAACGCAATAACCTCAGAACGGGATCAGACTTAGAGGACAGAGTATTGATGGCAAAAAAGACACCTTTATTATCCGTATGAACTAAGATTCTACGATTCCTAAAGATGTCTTCCCACACAACCACCGACACAATCACTGGAAAGAGCTCCAACAGAACTAGATTTTGAAGTATCTCCTTCTGGAGCCAATCAGGGTGCCAGGACTGGGCGCACCAGCGCCCATCCAAGAAAGCCCCGAACCCAGCAGAGCCAGCTGCATCGGTGAAGAATTCCAACTGAGAACTATTAATAAAGTCCATTTGCCAGGCCGAGGAACCATTAAACTCATTTAAAAAAGCATCCCAAATTCTTAGATCATCCTTGATGCTTTTTGAAATTCGGAAATGAGCGTAAGGGTTCACCATACCTTTTATGGCTAACGAGAACCTGCGCGAAAATACCCTCGCCATAGGGATGACTCTGGCTGCAAAAGCAAAAAGACCCAGCAAAGATTGTGCCTCCTTTAAGCACACCTTCTTACTGACAAGAAAGGTTGCAATCATAGACTTCATTTTATGTATCTTCTGTTGTGGCAATCTGAATTCCATTCGTTCGGAGTCAACCGTGATCCCCAAAAATTCAATAACTGTCGTGGGAAAAACTGTTTTCTCCTGGGCCAGAGGCACGCCAAAGTCATGACAAACGTCAAAGAAAACCTGTAAAGCTTCCATACACACTGATGACCCCCGGGGACCTAAAAACAAGAAGTCATCTAGATAATGTAGGATAAGGCCTTGAGGGATAACGACTGACACGACCCAATGTAAGAAGGAGGAAAAAGCCTCGAAATAAAAGCATGACATAGAAAACCCCATTGGCATGCATTTATCAAAATAATATTTATTCAAAAATTGAAAACCCAAAGAATTGAAGCCTTGTGGATGCACGGGAAGAAGGCGGAAAGCCGACTTAATATCAGCCTTTGCTAGCACAGCCCCTTGCCCTGCTTGCCTCAAAAGACACAAAGCCTCATCAAATGAGGCGTAGCAGACTGGAGCCTCCACAGAGGCAACTTCGTCATTGAGTGACGAATGCGGTGGGTAAGATAGGTGGTGGATCAGTCTGAACGCACCCAGCTCTTTCTTGGGTACGATGCCCAAAGGGGACAACCGGAAATTAGAGAATGGCGGGTCATTAAAGGGGCCAGCCACCCTACCCTCAGACAATTCTTTGCAAATTTTCTCAAGCACTAAGTTAGAGTGCATGGATACCGATAGTAAATTTTTAACTGGTGTACACCCTGAACCAGTAAAGGATGGCACTAAGAAACCATTGGCAAAACCTTCAGTTAGCAGAGCCGCCATCCTGTGGTCTGGATAGCGCTCGAGCCATGGGCGCATTCTTGCCAGGCTCACCGGAGTCGGGGCCTTTCCCATGTGTGTCCTTGGGTCCTGAATGAGAGGAACTAGCGGCAGCTTTACGAAAACATCTGCTCGCCACGTGAGTACCGCCACAATAAGAACACTCATGTTTGTATCTACAATTCAATAAGAATTTACATTGACCCTCATTGAATGCAAAGCATACACCCTTCCTGACTGGACTCTGACCATTTGAAGCGGGGCGAGGGGTGAACTGGGGCCTAGGTGGCAGCATAAGGTTTAACCATAAACCAACGTCCTTAGCCCCCCAATGCAGCGATGGGTGCACAGCTAGTTTTTGACGGAAATTCTCGTCATATGAGAACCATGCGGAGCCGCCAAAGTGGCGAAAGGCCTCCGCAATAATATCCAGGTGTTGGAATAAACCTGAGCACTTCCCCGGGAAGCGTTCTCCCATAACTGCTGAATAGATACAGAACGCTTGCAGCCAGTTTTGAAATGTCTTAGGAACCGCTCTCCTCCTATCTTCCTCTGTTCTTTCGCTGGACTGCCTGTCAGATTTAGCCAAAAACTCCTTAGAAGCAGGGAGAAGTGATAATATATCGAGATATTCACCCCTCCAAATTTTTTCTTTGACTGACTTAGACAGATGAAAACCCAGCGGGGATAAACTGCAAGGGAGGGGTTCCTTAAAGGAAGACTCGCTGACCATAGCAGCCGAGGATCTGAGGGGTAAAGTATTATTAACAGCAGGACACCTCACACTCGATCTGACAGTAACATCCTTATTTAGCAGAGAGGGATGACCAGCCTCATGCCACACCACACCAACCTCCTCCATATCAATAGCATTATCGCTATTTCCAGCACCAGTCTCCTGTGCACTCTGACTTACTGTGCATGCCTGAGTACTCAGACTCTCACCTGGTTGCACATACATATTTACATTTTGTGAGGTAAAATCCGCATCATGTATACCTTTGAACTGCTGCACAATGACAGACAAAGATTCAATTAGACTAGAAAATGCAGATAACTGGTTAACATTACTGAAAACAACTTCAGGTAAAACATGCTCACCCAAGTCCCCAGGAGGGGGGGGAAGAGGCAGCGCTGCTCCCTTGCTGGCAAGAAGCACCTCTTGTTGCAGCTCCCTCAGCTTGAGGAGCTAAATTATTGGTCTTACATTTCTTTTTTCTTCCAGGCTGTTTCCTGGGGGCGCCCACGCTCATCTCTGGTACTGCAGCTGGGCTGACAGATAAAACAGAGCCACTCTCCTCAGACAGGCAACGCTTCAGCCACTCTTCACCTCCCCTGCTCTCCGCCTTCTCTAGGAGTCTACATAAGAGCTCCTCACGGCTGTCCTGCACAGCGCGCTTCATCCTGAGAGAGAGGGAGAGGCGGGCGATGCTGCTTGTCAGGAGATGTGACTGAGCAAATCGCCTCAGCCTCTCCCTTATATAGGCTCGTCCAGTGCGGGTTTTACCTCACGCGAACGGACCTATCAGAGAAGGGGGCTGCCGCAGCTGACCAATCAGAGGCTGTTACTACCCCAGAGCGCGGCAGCCCACTTCTCCCTCTGCTCTATCCCATGCAGGCTCAGCATACTGCCGTAGCCTCACAGACTGTTAGTGGCGCTGCTATGGGGGTGTGCTCCATTCCTAGGTCGAGTGACACCATCCCGAGGGCAGCGAGAGTCATGGCTGCTCCTTTTGTTATTATTTTTTTTTAGCTTGGAACACCCCCTGCGCCATGGCCGCATTGGCCTGGTCTTGTGGTGTGTCACTGTTTTCCTGCTGCTCCTCCCACCACTGCTCTACTGCCGAGCCAGGCCTGTGTGTGTGTGTCATCATTCTCTGCCCTGGCGGTGCGGCTGTGTATCTTAGGCTGGGAACCAGCCAGCCACCTTCTGGTGGGGGGGGCATTTGCAATGTCAGTGTCTTCTGCTGCCCGAGTTGGTGATAAGGGTGTGTGTGGGTTAGCATAGTTTCCACCAACACCCAGACTTAGGGGGTGCCTGTGTCTGCCCTGCCACCCTGAGATGGCCTGATAACAGGGAAGGGGGAAGTTTGTCCACCACCCAGGTGGTATAGTGTAGCTGAAATGATTTGATATGGGGGGTTTCTGTGTTTCCACCACCCACCTTTAGTAGCTGAGCTGTGCACCTGGTAAAGGGGGTGGGGGTGGTGTTGCTGTGTTTACTACCCAGGTACATACCTCCCAACTGTCCCTGATTTCGAGGGACTGTCCCTGATTTGGAGCAATGTCCCTCTGTCCCTCATTCTCCTCATTTGTCCCTCATTTTGGTCTGGTCTATACAGATGTATATAAAATGCACTTTTATCTATCAAAAAGTGTTTCCCAGTGCTAAACCTTTCATCTGATTTCTAAATTGCTGCATTTGTAAATTCCAAAAGCTAATATAAAGAAATAGTAGTGGTAAAAAAAGCACTTGTGGGTTTAACCAATCTTATTTTTTTTGTACAATTCTCCTTTAAGGGGGTGTTCAAGGGGTGTGTCCTATGCCTACATACTTTTTCTGATAGGTATCCCTCATTCCCATCTCAGAAAGTTGGGAGGTATGCAGGTATAGTAGATGAGTTGGTCTGATAAGGGGGGTGTATGCAGACCAGGTGCAGAAAGACAGTGACCCACACCCACATCTTGCGGCCTTTAGATTCGTCCAGCAAGCAGTGGTAAAAACGCGGTAAAAACCCAAGTCAAAAAACGCAGCAAGCACCGCAAAAAGCACTACAAAAACGCTCAAAAGCAACATGCATAGGTGTGAATCGAGCCTTAGGCCTAGTACACACGAGAGGATCGATCCGCGGAAACGGTGCGGAGGTCCGTTTCCGCGGATAAATCCTCTGGCGGATTTTGATCTCATGGTTGTACTAACCATGAGATCAAAATCCCCGCGGAATTCCCTCCGCGGTGACGTGTCGCGCCGTCGCCGCGATGATGACGCGGCAACGTGCGCGACGCTGTGATATAAGGACTTCCACGCATGCGTCGAATCATTACGACGCATGCGAGGGATGGATTCGGACGGATTGATCCGGTGAGTCTGTACAGACCAGCGGATCAATCCGTTGGACTGGATTCTAGCGGATCAATTTCTTAGCATGTTAAGAAATTTTGATCCGCTGGAAATCCATCGGCCTGAAAAATATCCGCGGATAAATATCCGCTGGATCGTACACACCAGGGGATCTATCCGCTGAAACCGGTCCGCGGATAAATTCCAGCGGATAGATCCTCTCGTGTGTACGGGGCCTTACAGTCATGAATCTTGAGCAGAAACCCAATTTAGGGTCTGTTCACACTTGCTCCACAAAGGCTGCACAAATAATACATTTCTGTGTGCCCCATTTGCACATCTTCACAGTTGTCAGCTGCAGGGCAGGGCAGTGGGGGAAAATGCAACATAGCTGCATTTTTTTTACACTGCTCTGTGGATTCTTGTGCAACGCTGTGTGGCCATCCATAGAAGTTAATAAAATGTCACTTTGTGGGGGTTTTACTAAAACTGTTGCACTCAGAGTTTGGTGCAGCTGTACATGGTAGACAATTAGCTTTAACCACTTGATTACCGAGCCTGTTTTTCAGATTCGGTGTTTACGAGACTAAAACAGTTTTTTTTGCTCGAAAATTACTTAAAACCCCCGAACATTATATATATTTTTTTTTCTAACACCCTAGAAAATAAAATGGCAGTCATTGCAATACTTTTTGTCACACTGTATTTGCGCAGCGGTCTTACAAGCGCACTTTTTTTGGGAAAAAAACTATTTTTTGAATTAAAAAATAAGACAACAATAAATTTTTCCCAATTTTTTTATATATTGTGAAAGATAATGTTACGCCAAGTAAAATGATACCCAACATGTCACGCTTAAAAATTGCGCCCGCTCGTGGCATGGCGTCAAACTTTTACCCTTAAAAATCTCGATAGGCGACGTTTAAAAAATTCTACAGGTTGCATTTTTTGAGTGACAGAGGAGGTCTAGGGCTAGAATTATTTCTCTCGCTCTAACGATCGCGGCGATACCTCACTTGTGTGGTTTGAACACAGTTTTCATATGCGGGCGCTACTCGCGTATGCGTTCGCTTCTGTGCGCGAGCTCGTCAGGACGGGGCATTTAAAAAAAAAAATGTTGTTTTCTTATTTATTTTTATTTAGTTTATAATTTTTTACACTGAAATAAAAAAAAAATTACCACTTTTATTCCTATTACAAGAAATGTAAACATCCCTTGTAATAGAAAAAAGCATGACAGGTCCTCTTAAATATGAGATCTGGGGTCAAAAAGACCTCAGATCTAATACTTAGACTTAAATGCAAAAAAAGAAAAAAAATTAAACTGTCATTTTTTCAAATGACAGAAAAAATAAATGTTTCTTTAAGACGCTGGGCGGGACTGACGTTTTGATGTCACTTCCGCCCAGCAGAGCTATGGGGACGGGTGGGGGCAATTTTTCCCTCACTCACATGCCCACACAGCTGCCGAACGGACCCGATCGCCTCCGCCGCTACCGACGGCTCCGGTAAGCAGCTGGAGGGGGGCCCCTCTCCCGCCACCGATAACGGCAATCTCGCGGCGAATCCGCCACCGAGACCACCGTTATCGTTTACAGGACCGTTGCCACTAAAGATGGATACCTCGGTTTTGGCAGCAGCTGCTGCCGTTACCGAGATATCCATCTTTAAAAACAGGACGTCTTTTGACTATGGGCCAGTAACCAAGTATAATTTCAGATATTTCAATAAGGCTTTGACAATAAAACCTGGAAGCAAATTGGTTTCTATGCAGAGCTGCACCAGATGTTGCACTCTCCAGTTTTAGTAAATAAACCCCACTGTGACATTCCATTAAAGTTTGGAAAAAAAGAGTGAATAGTGCCTTGTGTCGTAACCACACAAGACACAACCCCCCCCCCCCCCCCCCCCTTTGCCAGAAATTGTGATCAACAGCCACAGAGAAAACAGAACCTACCAGTAACAGTGGTAGTAAATTCTAAATATTTCACTTGCTGCACATAGCTAGAGATTTGGCTCAGACAAACAACCACTAATGCTGCGTACACACGATCAGGCTTTTGCCCGGCCAAATCACATTGGAATTCCGACAGAATTCCATCGGAAAAATATAGAACATCTAAACTCCGATGGAATTCATCTGAATTTCCAATGAAAAAACTCAGATGGGGCTACACACGATCGGAAAGTCTGATGGGAAAATTCCATCTGACTTTTTCCATCGGATATTCCGATTGTGTATGGGGCATTAGGCCTGATTCACACCTATGCATTTTTAGTACTTTTTGCATTTTGAAGATTTGCACTCAGTCCATTTAACATGGTTTTCTTAGGCCTTGTACACACGACCGATTCTCTCGGCAAAAACCAGCAAGAAACTTGCTGGGAGAAATTTTTTTGCCGAGGAAATCGGTTGTGTGTACATTTTCGTCAAGGAAACTGTCGAGAAACTCGCGAGCCAAAAAGAGAGCATGTTCTCTATTTCCTTGACGAGAATGGAGAAAATTGGCTTGTCGAGTTCGTCGACAGCCTAACAAGGAACTCGACGAGGAAAACGATGTGTTTCGCCCGTCGAGTTTCTCGGTCGTGTGTACGAGGCTTCAGGCTGGATTCACATCAATGCAGTTTTAGTGCTTTTTGCATTTTGCAGATTAGCACTACAGCTCATTTAACATGATTTCCTATGGAACACGTTCTGTAGTGCAAATCTGCAAAATGCAAAAAGCACTTAAAATGCATAGGTGTGAATCCAACCTTGGACCTTCACTGAACCTCCAGCAGCTCATCCCTAATCAAATACCTTCATTATGCTATAATCATACATCAATAAATTTGTATTAATTGTGTTATGATTACTTGGTGTCCAAAACATGGCAAGTTATAAAAGGCATGTACTGTGGGTATATATATATATATATATATATATATATATATATATATATATACATGAAACAAAGTATCAAGCTAATAGAACCAAAGTCTGATTGACAAAACAGCACTAGTTATTGGATGAAGTCCAACTTCTCCAAAAATTGAGAGCCAAGAAAGGAGGTGACATCGTTTTACTGCCCATACTTCTGCATTGGTTCTGAAAGACAAAGTAACGTCATCCATGGCTGCCCAAGAACAGATCTTTCTCTTCAATTCTGGTGCCCTGAATGAAACTAACCCCTGCTGACCTCGGAGAGATGATGGAAGTCTAATTAAGAGAAATTGGTATACAAGGCTCTTATCTATTTACCTTCTGGTGAGTGTGAACCCCAGAGGGGGAGTGTGATCCACTTTTGAGGTGAAGACTGGGAATTGGTGTAGGGTGCACTACAAAGCCTATCCTAGAAGCACTGATCACCTTAGAACTGTACCTTTTTCTGGACTTTTATTTTTTGAGGAGTTGGACTTTATCCAATAACCAGCGCTGTTTTATCAATCAGACTTTGGTTCTATTAGCTTGATACTTTGTTTCATGTTTTATAAATGTCTTTTCATTTATTTTAAACAGCTGCTGCTATAGATAGATTTTACTTCACCTTAAGTATTTATCTATTGAATATAGTTATTTAATTTATTTAACTTATTCATCATTTATTCACTGTTTGATATTTCCTATCAGTTGTTCCTCATAGACAGTTGATATAAAAATTTTCCTTGACGCCGGGAAGTGCACGGTGGGCCCCCTTTTTTGTGCACCTTTGCCTGATATATATATATACATATATATATATATATATATATATATATATATATATATATATATATATATATTACTTTTTATCCAATTAGCATGTAAAATCATGGTAATTGAATTGATAAGGAAGGTCACAAATGGTATTACTTTTATAATTACCTTATAAACATGTTTTGATCATTAGTAAGATAACTGTATAACCATTAGCAAGTTACTTGATTTAGCTCACTGTTAAAGGGGTTGTAAAGGAAAGAAATGTTTCTGTAAATAGCTTCCTTTACCTTAGTGCAGTCCTCCTTCACTTACCTCATCCTTCGATTTTGCTTTTAAATGTCTTTATTTCTTCTGAGAAATCCTCACTTCCTGTTCTTCTGTCTGTAACTACACACAGTAATGCAAGGCTTTCTCCCTGGTGTGGAGAAAGCCTCTTGAGGCTGGATTCACACCTATGCTGTTTTAGTGCTTTTTGCATTTTGCAGATTTGCACTACAGAACGTGTTCCATAGGAAACCATGGTAAATGGACGTAGTGCAAATCTGAAAAATGCAAAAAGCACTAAAACTGCATAGGTGTGAATCCAGCCTGAAGGGGGAGGGGGCGAGCAGGAGTGTCAGGACGCCCACTAACACACAGCTCCTTTCTCTATCTGCAAAGTAGAGAGTGTCCTGACTTGCCTGCTCGCCCCCTCAAGAGGCTTTCTCCACACCAGGGAGAAAGCCTCGCATTACGGTGTGTAGTTACAGACAGAAGAACAGGAAGTGAGGATTTCTCAGAAGAAATAAGGACATTTAAAAGCAAAATGGAAGGATGAGGTAAGAGAAGGAGGACTGCACTAAGGTAAAGGAAGCTATTTAGGAAAAAAAAAATCCTTTACAACCTCTTTAAGTCTGATACGCTTTGCATCTATGAGTACGTGAATTAAACTTAATCACGAAATACCTCATAACAAACTTCATACACGTCACAATTATTTGCTGTAATTGTTCTAACCAGGCACTTGTTATTTTTTTACTTAGTGTAATAAAAGATAAGTAATATGATTTACACTAAAATGATCTCATTGTCAGGATTCAAAGAGTATGTAAAGCTAAAACGTGCAGATTTTTTAGATAGGGTAGAGAAGGGTTAAAACACTTATCAGTTTAATATTATTATTATTAACACTTCTCACTCTAAGGACAGCTTAGAACAAACATAGATATTCAAGTCTGATTTTGTAGCTTAGCCAATTCAATACCAAGCACTTTCAACCCCTATCCTGCCCAGGCCAGTTTTCAGCTTTCGGCGCTGTCTCTCTTTGAATGACAATTGCACCCAAATTTTTTTTTTACAATTTATTTTTTTCACACAAATAAAGCATTCTTTTATATGTGTGTGTGTGTGTGTGTGTGTGTGTGTGTGTGTATATATATATATATATATATATATATATATATATATATATACTGTGTACTGTAACCAAAACAATCAGGATTTTTATTTTTTACACACACATTATGATCGCTTATAATAGAGATACTCACTGCTATTAGCGATTATTTTTTCTGAATAATGATTCGATACATTCATTGTGGCCACAGCTAATCACATGGTACAAATGGGCTGTGATTGCTCTGTCTGTGCCATGTGATCCCTGTGACCAATTACAGAGATCAGCACAATAGTACACAGTGAATGAAAGCCATCCATTATGTACAATTGTCATGAGATCTGCTGTACTTGCTCAATAGCTCGGTACACTGATCTGTCATCAGCTGTGTTCATTGGAGCATGGCCTGTGGAACCAGCGCGAGGCACCCATATGACGTCCATCCAGAATGGCAAATGTTTTTAATTACTTCAAATGATAGTACTTAGACTTAAATACAGTTGTTGCTGCCAAGGGTGGCACAAAAACAAAAAAATATCAGGAAGGGGAAATAATTTTTCACAGCACTGTATGTAAACCACACAGATGGCACCAACTGCACAACCCAACACTACTTTCATGGATCCTGAGCACCCATTAGCATGATGTTGTCATCAAAATCGCACACTCCGCCCCTTTACACATATCTTCCTATAGTGTGACTTCTTCAGAACGTGCTCTATAGCAGAGGTATGTCAATCAGAAAATTAGCTATAACGAATTACAAATCATTTGGCATACAAGACAGCAGGCGTTTTTCAACTGCTGAAAAAGTTATTATCTTGATAAGCCTTGGACTGAGATAAGAGAAGCGGAAAGCGCAGCCACTATCAATATGCTTGTTTAAAGCTAAACTCCAGGAAGATATATAAGACATAAAAAAATCCAGCTCTGTATTAAATACAATATCATTAAATGTATTTATTTTTCAAATTTACAGGTTAGTAAACGTATATTCTGCCTGTTTGTTCTTCTTCCATGCATGTATGGTGTTGGCAGCCCAACACTTTCTTAGCATGCAATCACTCCATTCTCTATGGTCTCCAGTGAGGGTGAGGACTGGTTCACATCTATGCAGGTTGCAGTTTTCATATTGCAGGTGCATTTTGCATTTTTCAATACACGCTTTTAATCCCATGAAGGCTATGGAACCAAAAACCAGAAAAAAATCCCTGGCCCTTTCCATAAAATGCATAGATGTGAACTACATTCATAGAAAACCATGTTAAATGGACTGTAGTGTGCTTCTGCAAAACTGAAAATGCACCAAAAAATGCATAGGTGTGAACCAGGCCTAAAGGATGACAAAATTGTGGGAGAGTTAGTGTGCTGCCACAGCAGTCTGCTTATTATTGCCATTTTGTGAGTTACAGTAGATGTTGCCGAGAATGTGCTTCTAGCACATTCCAGCGAGCGCGTCATAGAAGCAACGGGGATCCGACTTGGATTCCCGCCAATTCTAGCTGCGGCATTTAGTATGCATTCCTGAGAGGGAGAACTCCACGCCAATTTTTAAATAAAAAACCGACATGGGTTCCCCCCCAGGAGCATACCAGGCCCTTAGGTCTGGTATGGGTTGTAAGGAGAGCCCCCCCTACGCTGAAAAACTGATGTAGGGGGTCCCCCTACAATCCATACCAGACCCGTATCCAAAGCACGGTACCCGGCCGGCCAGGAAAGGAGTGGGGACGAGCGAGCGCCCCCCTCCTGAGCCGTACCAGGCCGCATGCCCTCAACATGGGGGGATTGGGTGCTCTGGAGCAGAGGGGCGCACTGCTGGCCCCCCCACCCCAGAGCACCCTGTCCCCATGTTGATAAGGACAGGGCCTCTTCCCGACAACCCTGGCCGTTGGTTGTCGGGGTCTGCGGGCGGGGGGCTTAACGGAATCTGGGAGCCCCCTCAAATAAGGGGCCCCCAGATAACGGCCCCCCACCCTAAGTGAATGGATATGGGGTACATCGTACCCCTACCCATTCACCTGGAGGCAAAGTGTTAAAGTTAAAAAACACACGACACAGGGTTTTTTAAATAATTTATTAGTCTGCTCCGGGGCCCCCCTTGTCTTCTTTAGCTCTTTCACCAGGGGGGGGGCTTCTTCTTCACCGCCGTCTGGTTCTCTTCCGCTCTCCGGGGGTCTTCTCCGCTCTCGGGGGGTCTTCTTCTATCTTCGCCGCTCTCCGCTGTTGACTCGGTGCACCCCGGTTCTTCCTCCCGCTGTTGGGTGCCTTCTCCTTCAGGGCTGGCCGCCGCTATCTTCATGTGTTAGCTCAATTACTAGCGGCGGCCAGCCCGCTGTTCTGTGACGTCTTCTTCTTCTCTTCTTCTCCCTTCTTCCGATGTTGACCCGACGCCTCTTCTCGCTGCAAGGACAGGTGCGCAGTTTGCATCCGACTTATATAGGCCTCACAGTCCCATCATGCTCCGGTACCTACCCACGTGGTACCTACCCACGTGGGTAGGTACCGGAGCTACCGGTGTTTATGCGCGGATTTCTGTTTGATGGTGAGTACATCCACCATACAGAAATCCCCGGGCATACATGTACGGTGAAAACGGTCCGGCGGACCGGTTTCATCGTACATGTATGCTTGTCTGTACGCGGCCTAATAAATTATTTTAAAAACCCTGTGTCGTGTGTTTATTAACTTTAACACTTTGCCTCCAGGTGAATGGGTAGGGGTACGATGTACCCCATATCCATTCACTTAGGGTGGGGGGCCGTTATCTGGGGGCCCCCTTATTTTAGGGGGCTCCCAGATTCCGATAAGCCCCCCGCCCGCAGACCCCAAAAACCAACGGCCAGGGTTGTCGGGAAGAGGCCCTGTCCTTATCAACATGGGGACAGGGTGCTCTGGGGTGGGGGGGGCCCCGCAGTGCGCCCCCTGCCCCAGAACACCCAACCCCCCATGTTGAGGGCATGCGGCCTGGTACCGCTCAGGAGGGGGGGCGCTCGCTCGTCCCCAATCCTTTCCTGGCCGGCCGGGTAGCGTGCTTTGGATACGGGTCTGGTATGGATTGTAGGGGGACCCCCTACGTCGGTTTTTCGGTGTAGGGGGCTCTCCTTACAACCCATACCAGACCTAAGGGCCTGGTATGCTCTGGGGGGAACCCATGTCGTTTTTTTATTTAAAAATTGGCGTGGAGTTCTCCCTCTCAGGAATGCATACCAAATGCCGCAGCTAGAATTGGCGGGAATCCAAGTCGGATCTCCCGTCGCTTCTATGATGGCTTTGTCTCCATCGCGGCAAGCTAGCTCGGCGCTGGCTCCCGCGATGGGGCTCGTAGGTGGTCAATCTCGCCGAGAAAGGGAGCGAGATTGACACAATATCGCGGTCACCTACTGTAGTTATGTTCTCCTGTTTCCTTCATCTCTTTTTGCTAGGTAGTATAGTACCCTCTGAGATACTCGGCTCAATGCTCCATAATTCTCTTTCACATTCAAGAAATTGCCAGTAAACACCCTTGTAATATTCCAGTCCTGGAATAAACTACATCGGATTTAAATCAAATGGGTTTATTTACTAAGAGTAAAAAGACTTTTGACTTTGCAAGTGGAGTTGCAGTTTGCAAGGAAATTCAACCCAGAAATGTTCTTTGCATGTGATTGTGTATTCTTTGAAAAGTGAAATTTCACCACATTCACTTACCTCTGGGTGAATTTTTATTTGCAAAGTATCTTGCAAAGAGAATAGACTAGTTGCCTTTGGTAAATCAACCCCATACAGGATAAGATCATAACATTTGACAAGGAAAGCGCGGGTCGGGGTGGGTTCAACAGTAAGACCAGAGAGGAAAGTTATTTATAAGGCTTAATTTCCATGGACGTTTTTACAGCCACTTTTTTTAGCCTTTTTTACAGCTTAAAAACGCCTGTCCATGTTTTTTTCTTTGTTAAGCTGGAGCTCAAAAACGCAGCGGTAGCGTTTTTGTGCGTTTTTTGAGAGTTTTTGAGCGTTTTTGGGCGTTTTTGAGCGTTTTTGAGCGTTTTTTAATGTCTGGCGTTTTTACAGCTCTAAGGCTGGAGCTTCAGAACGCACTGGTCCTGGTTTTTTTTTTGCAGCTTAAAAACGGCTCAGCCATCTACAGCTCAAAAACGTCATGGTGGGCATGAGGCCATAGACTAACATGGAGAGCCGTTTTTAAGCTGCAAAAAAAGCTCAGAAAAGTGGCTGTAAAAACATCCAAAAACGTCCATGGAAATGAAGCCTAAATATAAAGCTGAATGTGCACAGAACACCTTCATTACTTCTGCAGGGAATTTTTTTTTTCCAAGTGAATTTTTATTTAAAGGTAAAAAAAAAAAAAGCATTTACAGAAATCTTGAACAGCGGTAATACAGTGAGAATTTGTAAAGCTACAGCATACCGTTACATAGAAGATTCAGTCACTTCAACATAAGTTTGTACATTTAATTCTATACATTGTCATGTTCTCAAGCGGGTAGTGTCTTAAGGGAATATCTAGAGTACGTTTGGTTGTTGCAAGGGTTTGTTGGTATTGTGTTGGAACGTAAAGATTCATTGGGTATGGGATATGGTTGTAGTGTAATGCTATTTGGATGTAAGTTTGGACAGTAGTTAGAGGGAAATAGCTATGTGTTAGTTCGGCGCCTGGCTTCTGAGTCAGGTGGTTGGGATGTGTGTGAAGTGGGTATGTAGTGTGAGTAAGTGGGTATTTAAAATAAATACCTGAGGGAAGTGTGGGGGGAATGAGGAAGGAGAGAGGGGGGAGCGAAGTCGACTAAGGGAGGGAGAGGGGGGAAAGAAGGAAGGGGAGAGACATAGGGGGGGAAGAAAGGGTTGGGGGCGTCTCCAACTTCCCTTTTAGTTGGGTGTGGGGGGCTCCGATTAGATATCAAGTGTGTTTTATAGGGTGGCAGCCTTGAAAGGGGAAGGGAAAAAGTGTTTATATTAGTAAAGCAGAGCAAGGCAGTGAAGTTCTGAGAAGGAGAGCAAAGAGAAAGAAAGAGCATACTTGTTAAAGATATAAAAAAATAAATGGATGCACAAAACCTTAAGTACTGCTGAGAGGAAACAGTAAGACCCCTTTCACACTGGGCCGGTTTTCAGGCACTTTAGCGCTAGAAATAGCCTTTGCCAAGCGCCTGAAAACCATCTTCCATTCATTCAAGTGTGTCTTTTAACACTGGGGCGGTGCGCTTGCGGGACGTTATGAAAAGTCCTGCAAGCAGCATCTTTGGGGCGGGTTGGGAGCCCTTTATTTAGTGCTCCCAGAATGCCCTGCCCATTGGAATGAATGAGCAATGCTTCCAAAGCGTCTGAAAAGCGCTTTGGAAGCACCGAAACACAGGAGTTTTTAACCCCTTCCTTGGGGTTAAAAGTCCCCCGGACAAAAAGTGCAGCTTAAACAGCGGTAAATCGCTGCTAAATCAAGCAGCACTTTATTGCGAATGCGGCCGGGGCCCCAGTGTCAAAGGGGTCTTAGTGTTCTTCTTTTGTATAATATACAGGATTTGCAGGATATCATTAATAGCCCACAGATGTTTTTCTCTTGTTACTTGGATTTATTCATCACACATTATTGTTGAAAGAAACTTTTTTTAAATATGATGCCTGCCAAAAAGGGTGTGCAATTGTGCAATTAAATGTATGCTCATCTCTGCCTGTATTGTTATGATCTAATGGTAGGCATATTGTTACAGGTCCACTAACTACTTAGGTAATCAAAATAAAAAATAATATTTACAAGGTTCAGTATTTAATAGAACAAGATAGACTTCAGTTTCCTCAATATTGGTTGGTATAAAATTACATTTCCTTTCAGCAATGGTTACATATTTTTCTAACGTTTGATTTGTTCATCTTTAGCATTTGGTCAACTTCTAGATCTTATAGGTGTCAGCCATATCAGTCTGCTTGAGCTTGAGATTCTACAAAAGGTTAAATGCTGTATTAAGCTAACTAAATGGCTAAACTTTTATTTGTAATCACTTGAAATGTTTTTTTTCTGTTTAAGCACTTTTTCTCCTTATTCTTTTTTCTCCGTACAATTATGGTTCCCCTTAGAAAACCCATCCTATTACTACCACAATATAAAGTGTCTTTTAAACTATCCACTGCTTAGACATAGTATTGATTTTGAAAGTAGATTGTAGACTCTTTCTGGTTAGAGAAGACACACATGACTCTTCGACTGATAAATGTATAAAGCCAGATGCTTTATAAAGTAAAATAAATACTGTTCATGATGACAATATATCTTTTCCTTTTAAGCCTATTAACAACATTGGTGGCATAAAGATGAGGGATTTTAAAGCTGAGCTCCATCCAAAAGCGGAAGTTCTGCTTTCAGTACTCCTCCCTTGCCACAATTGGCATGAAACTGGGGTGACAAAACTGATCTTAGTTTTTGCTCCCTAAAACATCACAATTTTTTTTTTATATATATACTCTTTGTTTGGTATAGTGAATTTGCTCATTGGTAAAAAATACCCACAATGGGCCAGAATGGGTAATCACGTGAGGGAGGGATAAAGGGGTAGGTTTAGGGAATATAACGAGAGAAGGTTAGGGTAGAACATGGGAGACATAATCTTCCCTAGATCTTGCCCCTTAAAGGGGTTGTAAAGGTAACTTTTTTTTCCTAAATAGCTTCCTTTACCTTAGTGCAGTCCTCCTTCACTTATCTCATCCTTCGATTTTGCTTTTAAATATCCTTATTTCTTCGGAGAAATCCTCATTTCCTGTTCTTCTGTCTGTAACTCTACACAGTAATGCAAGGCTTTCTCCCTGGTGTGGAGTGTCGTGCTCACCTCCTCCCTTGAACTACAGGAGAGTAGACAGGTACCCGCTCCCACTTCCACTCGGACCTAGGCGATCCGAACAGGTGTCTTCCTCTCTCACTCCCTCCCTGCAGCCTTCTGGGACATGTCACAGGTCCCAGAAAACTGGCAGACCATTCAGAAAATGCAGCATGACTTGCGCATGTGCTAGGACAAGATGCCCTAATAGGTTTAGTACATTTTTATTTATTTTTTGCAGATAAAGCACCAAACACATAGTTATGCTTAATGGTGTGTATCCCATATGCTAAATAATTACTCCCTTTATGCGGCCTTCATAGCTACTAGAGTGACTGTCTTTCATTGCTGTATGGCTTAACAGTAGCTTCAGCCAGAGTGAAGAGTTATGATTTTTGCCTGCCTCCTTTGCCTTTTATTGACATCATACTACTATTATCCCACAATGCAACACACTTTGTGAATTTAGGAGGAACAGATGAATGTCAGGATCTCCACTGCTTATTTGCAGAATGTGTTCAAGGTGCTGTATCCCCCCATCACCCCCCCCCCCCCCCAAAAAAAAAAAAGACTAATCTTTAGTTATAAGTTATCTTGTGGGAGCGCTGGCTTAATATACTTAATATATATGTATTAGATTCAATCATGATGATAATCACAATATATAGGTCTTACTTTGAGCAAACAGTACCATTCCTATTTTTAGATTTCTATTGAGAGATGGACTGTCTTTCCAGAAGAGAGTTCTGTAGAATTATTTTGTGAAGCCTAAAAAAAAAAAGAATCCTCATATGGAAAGGTTTCTTCACTGTAAGGGCTATGGAACATACTTTCACATATATAGGTTGTGGCGGATTCTGTAGACTGATTTTTAAAAAGCGTTGGATGTGTTTCTTATAGGACAATGAGGTTGATTTACTAAAACTGGAGAGTCCAAATCTGGTACTATTGTGCACCAGCTGGTGCTAGCCAGTCGGCTTTAGCTTGTTCAGTTAGGCTTTGACAAAAAAAACTAGAAGATTATAAATTTTTTATGTAGGCGATGCACCACAAGATTTTGCACTCTCCAATTTTTGTAAATTCTCCCCAATATGTAAACAGCCACTTATGTTTATGAAATTAAAGCATGCATTAGAACGTTAATCTACAGAACATTATGATTTTCTTCAAGAGGTCAGGAGGAAATCATTTTACTTTAATGGAGATAATTGAACTATGCTTTATAAGAGTTTTTGTTTTTGTTTGAATTAGCTGAGAGTTAAGGCCTCTAATAACGCAAATTGATTATCTTTTTTTCTTTACTTAATTATTTACTAATTATTTACTAATTTATATTTTGGTATTGCTGAACTGGACTGTTCATGTGTTAACCTAGCTAATATGCAATTGTTCTCTCCATTTTGAGCCCGCAAGGAATTCCAAACATTTTGTTTTCTTTTACTTAACACTCCAAGCAGACATTAAAAACAGTATAGTACAATTGTGTATTTATTAAATAAATCATAACATTTGTTTAACCACTTGCTTACTGGGCACATATACCCCCCTCCTGCCCAGGCGAAATTTCAGCTTCCGGCACTGTGTTGCTTTAACTGACAATTGCGCAGTCGTGCGACGTGGCTCCCAAACAAAATTGACATCCTTTTGTCCCCACAAATAGAGCTTTCATTTGGTGGTATTTGATCACCTCTGCGGTTTTTATTTTTTGCGCTATAAACAAAAAAAGAGCGACAATTAAAAAAAAAAATCAATAATTTTTACTTGTTGCTATAATAAATATCCCAATTTTTTTTCATTTATTTTTTTCTCAGTTTAGGCCGATACGTATTATTCTACATATTTTTGGTAAAAAAAAAAAATCGCAATAAGCCACTGGTTTGCACAAAAGTTATAGTGCCTACAAAATAGGGGACATAATTATTATTATTATTTTTTTTTACTAGTAATGGCTGCGATTTTTATTGGGCCTGCGACATTATGGCGGACACATCGAACACTTTTGACACATTTTTGGCACCATTCAGATTTATACAGCAATCAGTGCTTTAAATATGCACTGATTACTGTATAAATATGCCTGGCAGGGAAGGGGTACACTAGGGCGAGGAAGGGGTTAAATGTGTAGCCTAGTGAGTGTTCTAACTGTAGGGGGAGTGGACTGACTGGGGGAGGTGACCGATCTGTGTCCCTATGTACAAGGGACACAGCATCGGCCTCCTCTCTCCCTGACAGGATGTGGATCTGTGTGTTTACACACACAGATCCACGTCCTTGTCTGTGTAACCGCCGATCGCGGGTGCCTGGCGGACATGGCGGCCGCCAGGCACGCGCATCGGCATCTCAGTGATGCAGCGGGCGCACGCGCCACCATCGGCGGCGCTAGCGTGCCCCCCAGTGGCTGAAGGCCGTATATAGATGGCCTCCCGGCAATTGGGAACCACACTGCGACCGTAGAAAGTCGTCAGGCCAGCAGGAAGTGGTTACTATGCAACTAGTATAAATATCTGAATTTGATTTGATTTTAGCCTACTGTGATCCATTTTACAGCTGCTGTTTGACTAAGAGAATGAGGGGTTACAACTAGGGGTCAATCCAGAGTTCTGCATTCACATGTGCTGACAAGGAACATGCTTACAGGAGAAAAAAGCAGAGCGATTACCTCATCAGTCTGTTTTTTCTCTTTTATGACCCTTTCTCACTGATGCACTTTTGCCACGCTGAAACGCACCATTCCAGTGGGACAAAATTGCATCAAAAATTATTTGACTTTAACCTTTTCGATGCCAGGCCCTGCATTCCACTTTTACACCCAGGTGACCAGACCATTTTTGAAAGTTTTCCATTACTTTTTTATTTTTCCCTTACAGCTTTTAGAGTTTGTAAAATACCCCCCAAACCATGTATTTCCTGAAAGCACATGATCAGTAGAAAAAAAGAAGGTGCTACTGATATTTAGGGCCCTATAATATTTGCCCATATGTTCATTGAACAATATTTTTTCAAAAAATACACTAAAATCATTATTAGCAGATACAAACACAGCAAATTTTACAAAAATCCTGCTAAATTACTTTTGACTATAAAATCTGAACCTGTATTGAGTTAGTAAATAACAAATATTTGTAAATTTTAGATTACGCCTTTTTGCAAAATGGTGAAAATCAAATGTACGCAAAACTGGAAATAACCAAATTTCTCTAAGATCTGGAGGTTTTAATTTTTCACTTACAGCTTTCATAGATTATAAATAAAAACCCAAGCCTTACATATTTCCCAAAAGTACATGACCAGCAGAATAAAAAGAAGGTGCTACTGATTTTTAGGCCCTAAGATCTTTGCACAAATGTTTTTCAAAACAATATTTTCGGAAAAAAAAAAACACTAAAATTATTATTAGCAGATGCAAAAACAGCAAATTTAAAAAAAAAAAAATAACAAATATAAGTAAATTTTAGATTGTGCCTTTTTTGGGAAATGGTGAAAATCCAATGTATGCAAAATAATAGTTGCACAATGCAATTGTTTATCAAATCACTATTTTAAACAAAAAAAAAACACTAAAGTCCTAAACACAACATAACTTACAAAATGCCTGCTAAATTCCTACTAAGGCCTCATTCATGTGCACTGTACTAAAGCTCATGACCATGGAGGGCTTTATGGATGACCATGTTTACCCACAAGGGGTGCAGGCAGTCCTATTAATGTCAATTAGGATGCAGCAGCTGCAAGGATAGAGCAGCATCCTTAACAACCAGTAAATAGCTGGCCAAATTCCTTAACAATCAGTGGGGATGTAAACAGTGCACAGTCTCCTGTCCCCTTGGTGCTCAGCAGTAGCTTGGACCAGCCTTCCCCTGCCTACTCCCCTCAGATCTGGCATTTCCCCACCTGCTCCCCTCAGATTATGGAAACCAATGCTCCTTGCTGTTCCGCCCGTTCTCTTCAGATTTAAGAAGAATCATACATATTGTTGTGGCAGCAACTGGCTCTGTGAACTAAAATTGAATTATATTTAGTGTTGTTGTTAATATTCGTTTTACTATTAATAATAATTGGAAATATGGTCCAAGATGTGTAGATTCACCCAAAAGTAAGGCACCTAATCCCAAGTAGATAGATAAAGTTTTTTCCAATGGGAAAGGGAAGGGGATAATTTGTGGTGCGTACTTTAGCAAATAGATAGTGATGAGAAAGCACAATTCTTGTTACAAAATTACAAAAATGCTTTATTTATGAATACAAAACATACAATACAATAGTTTAAAAGAAAAGTGGACAACCAGTTTGTTGATTTGATTCAGTGGATAACACAGCATCAGTCAGTTGTGAATATGGATGCAACTGGAAAAGGAAATCACATGGACCCTACATGTTTCGCGGACTTCCGCTTCTTCAGGGGAGGGAGCGATATCCAGTCAAAATATGCAACTGAAAGGTATATATACAAGCATTAACCAGTAAGATATGATACACATTCCAATTGCTTGGTAGCATAAATCTGGTATAACATATAATGGTAAAAAATGGTTCCCATTGGAAAAAACTTTATCTATTAATAATAATATTTTTTGTGGAATAAAGATAATACTTTAGACCAGCCTTTTTTAACCAGGGTGTCTGGTTACCCTGGGGAGACTTCATGTTTCTTCAGGGGTGCCTTTGGTAAATGCCTAGAAATTGCCCACAAAATTGTATTCAAGTCAGCGAGTGGATGGAGCCTACCTTTTAGTTACACAAAGCCACAGGTGTTCACTGTGCACTATTGTAACCTTCCAGCCACCAGCATTCTAACAACCAAGGAGGTCATTCGTTGATAAGGAGGTCATTAAGCACCTGCACAGAATATTTGTTTGTCCCTCTCCTGCCCCTCTCTATCAGCACTGGGATCATATTAACTGAGTGAGGGAGGGAGAAGAGAAGAGAAACAATTGAATACTTGGCAGTACAAGTCTGCAAATTGTATTGGAAGAATGAATCCTCTGGGCTCACATACTGGGTGTTCTTCATGTGTGGATGTTGCTGCGTTATGTAAAATGGTGCCTCTAGATTGTGCATGATTTAAAAGAGTTTCTTGACTGAAAAAAATGTTGGGAAACACTGCTTTAGAAAAATTTGTAATATATCATTTCTGCTGTGGAGGTCATAGGATGCCATTCTCAATTTTTGATGAGACATGTAGGTCACTTTTCTTAACAGATGGTTCAACTTCTAGTCATGTCATTCATGTTTACAGTATTTGTGAAACACAAAAATGTTTTAACTTTTAGTACTATACTCTTCAAAACATCTTTTTTTCTGTCTGCTGATATAGAAAGAAAACCATTTGCAGTGCTTCAAGTATGATCAAAGATTAAAAAGCCTGGGTCTTCTTCAGTATGTACAGCTTTCATCAAGTGGAGAGACATTATTTGTATGTTGTATTTGCTGCTTACTGTCAAAGGAGCTTTTAGGTTTACAAAAAGATCTATACCATAGGAGTAACTACATTCCTTTCAATTGTATGGTTTAGGTCGCACAAATTATACTTTAAGAATCACATGATATAATGTAGAAATAGCATAAATATCCAAATTATTCTATTCTCACTTCCATAAAGCTGTTTAAGCCTAGGTTCACACTGCTGCGAATTCAAAATCGCGGTAAAATGCGCGATTTTACCGCGATTTCGGCCGCAATTTAATGTAAATCGCGACCCGAAATCGCAAAAAGTAGTACAGGAACTACTTTTTGAAATCGCAGATGCGGCGTCGCACTGATTAGGACAGTGCCATTGCCGACAATTGCCGCCGATTTGAGATGCGATTTGACATGTCAAATCGCATCTCAAATCGTTCCAAATCGTACCCAGTGTGAACCAGGGCTGAAGCTCAACTCCAGGCAGATATACAATATATAAGAAAAAAAAATATTGCAGTTTGACCCAAACTTTACATGTTTGGTGTTCACAGACCATCCAAACTATTTGATGGGTTTGCCAGCCCAATATCCTGCTGCTTCTTTAGTAGAAAGTGCTTAATTATTGGCAATATTACTATGGACAGTAAATTATTACTTAACACTATGCAGACTACACAGCAAGATCGGTTCCTAAGATGTTCATGACTGCCATCAAGATGATGACAAGGTGCTTGGCCAGGGGTTGTTTCTTCCAGGCCAGCCAGGCTTCATGTCAGATAAGGGTCAGGTAGGGATTTTGTGAGGGTCCCCATTTTTTTTTTGCATAAGTTACCCCTTAAAATACAAACTAGACCCGAATGGTTTAATATGGACTTTGGGACAACCCCACTTATTTTTATTTTTTGCTTTGGGTCCTGCTTAAAAACCATAGCAGACCCCTATTAAGGATAATGGTCTTGTATAGATTTTGGGGTATACCTCACTTTTTGTGTTTTATTTTAATGGCATTCCTCCTAAAATACATTCCAGAACCTCATCAAGGATAAGTACCTGGTATTGATTTTGGGGGGAAATGTATGCTGTTTTTTGTCAGCTAGACATAAAAAAATAGCATATCTAAGATAGTGGCCTCATATTTATTTTATGTAAAAAATGTGTTTCCCCAAAATCCATACCAGACCCTTTTCTAAGGAAAGCATGCAGTCTCGCTAGCTAGGAAAGTAGGGCAGTGAGTATTTGATCTGAACCATACTAGACCATGTGATCTCAATATTGGGAGGGTACCTTTCAAGAGGGAACCCCTTATTAAGGCACCTTGTCCCCAGGTTGATAAGAAAAAGGTTGTGCAGGTCTGTGAGGGGGAATTTTTGATCCCTATTAAAATAAGGGGGCCCTCAGATACCAGCCCCCAAGTGAAAAAGTAAGACAACGTCTATTATTATCTAAGAAAATGTCCCATAATGTAAATCCATCATCAATCACATTGTCTGTCAATAGATCCTGCTCAATCACAACATGTCTTCTCCCAACAAAGATTTGCTATGAATGGCAGCTCCCCAGCCGACGGCAGAATGTAAAAAAAGGGCAGGGTATCTCAGGAGATGTCATTGACCAAATATGAATATAACCTTATACTGTATAGTACATCAGAGCTCAAACTAAGAGAGGGAGAAACAATGGGCCAGATTCAGGTACAAATACGTTACGCTGCGGCGGCGTAACGTATCCCATTTACGTTACAACGCCGCAGGTTTACAGCGTATAAGTGCCTGATTCACAAAGCTCTTAGCTGTAAACTTGCGGCGGTGTCACGTAAATCCGCTCGGCGCAAGCCCGCCTAATTCAAATGGGGCGGGCACCATTTAAATTAGGCGTGTTCCCGCGCCGAACGTACTGCGCATGCTCCGTCCGTAAAATTACCCGACGTGCATTGCGCTAAATGACGTCGCAAGGACGTCATTGGTTTCGACGTTAACGTAAATGGCATCCAGCGCCATTCACGGACGACTTACGCAAACGACGTGAAATTTAAAATTTCAACGCGGGAACGACGGCCATACTTAACATGGGTTACACCACCTAGAGGGCACCCTTAGTTTTACGCGGCGCATCTCTACGGAAACAACGTAAATTTAGATCGACGGGCAAAGCGGACGTTCGTGAATCGGCGTAAATAGTCATTTGCATATTCTACGCCGACCGCAATGGATTTGCCACCCAGCGGCCGGCCTAGAATTGCAGCCTAAGATCCGACGGTGTAACACAGTTACACCTTTCGGATCTTAGGGCTATCTATGCGTAACTGATTCTATGAATCAGCCGCATAGTTACGACGGGCGGATCACAGAGATACGACGGTGTATCAGGAGATACGCCGTCGTATCTCTTTTGTGAATCTGGCCCTATGTGCTAACAAGGAGAATGTGGAACAGAGAAATTAGCAAATTGACAAAAAGATGAGCTCATCAGTGTACTGGTTCTATTTTTATCATTCAGTCACAGATTAGGGGAAGTATAAGGCCTCGTACACACGGCCGAGGAACTCGACGTGCCAAACACATCGAGTTCCTCGGCCAGTTCAGCACTGAGGCCGCCGAGGAGCTCGGCGGGACGAGAGCTCCCATAGAACAACGAGGAAATAGAGAACATGTTCTCTATTTCCTCGTCGAGCTCCTCGTCGGCTTCCTCGGCCGAAAGTGTACACACGACCAGTTTCCTCGGCAGAATTCAGCCAGAAACTCGGTCGGAAGCTGAATTCTGCCGAGGAAACTGGTCGTGTGTACGGGGCCTAAGACTTGTAAACGTAACTTAACTGCAGCAGTGAAATGTTTCCTATGTGGAAGAGCTGTAAAAATCTCAGAACTGGATGGATAGAAAAACAAATGCTTAAACTGGAGAACACCTATCCTGCTTTGGTGCAAGGTTTTATCCATGATGGAAGGAAGCACTTAGATTATCCAAGAGGATCCACCATACACTACTAGACAGTATACAAACCTATGATAAGAAATGGTCCTACTGGACGTCACCGAAATGATAGTGCCTATATAATGTTCAAACCAACAAATACATTTCTTCTCCTATTCTTCCCCCTTCACTAGTCCTAATGATCTCAATAATAACCAAACACCACAGAGAAATTACTTAAATTAGGGAATAAATTATTATATACTGTAACTTTTTAACCATTTGTTATTGCCATGGTATCACCTTATATGTCTTCTGTTTGACAATACACCTCTGTATATCTAATGTATAAATATTCACCACCGTTATAACCTGTCACTCTGTACTGAAAAGTTTTGTCATTTTCCAGTGTTCCAAATAAAACTTTTTGTAAACAAAAAAAGAAAAACAAATGCTTAGACAGGTAAAATGGATTACTTATATATATATATATATATATATATATATATATATATATATATATATATATATATATATATCATCTGTGTATTTTCAGTTTGCTTTAACCACAGGGGTATAATGGATTTTTTCTTATATTCGCATTGCCATAAAACAATTATTCATTTGTTTTAGAAAGGAGAACATGTAAAAACTGTTTTTATTAAGAAATCTGTTACTTTAGAAATAGGGCCTTTTTTCGTTCATTTGGCATATCTCATCATAAGCTGGCTAGCTATAATATTAAAATATTAGATTCAGGTTTTAAATAGGTCATATTTGTTGGCTAGCACAGTTGAGTGCTGGGAAATGTTGCAGTGTCTACTTATTATGTATGAGACTGACAGACTTCAACCCCAGGGGCAATTCATATCCCGCTTATATGCATCTTATTGAGATAAGAGTGTGAATTAGAGTGTGTAATACATGATCATTTGTCATCATTGTGACACCTCAACACATTAAAGGCCTAAGACACTGAGACTAGCTGCTGCCTTTTATTTTCTGAATCTTTTTTTTTTTTACTGTGGTACCTAGAAATTTGAACACAGTCAATGCTTTCTTTTCCCTCTCGCTGTCTTTCTTTTTAGATTAAAGAGACCTTTGTCTCCCCGGATTCCCTTAATAGTTTGATCTAGAAGTGCTACAGGCTCACTTCTACAAAGTCCTGTGAGGGAAGGCCTTAGTACAAGAGAGAGCCTTTGGGAACTTGCATTGCTACAAGGTGTAAAACAAAGTACCATTTTCCTTTTGTCTTTTATACGATAGCTGTTTAATTGCTGTGTGGTCTATTTTTTGTACTAAACTCTTTCCCTCATGTTCCCTCTTGGATTATATTATAAATCAAGACTCTATAAAGATTTTTTTATTCAGTGCTGTATGTAAATTTAAGAATTCAAGTTACATTCAGGACCCTGCCATTTTATTAGGATGTATTATATTAATACTATTACTTCTCACGCTGTAATGTTAAGGCAAATGCCAAAATTGTTTAGCTATTTCATTTTAATTTCCAATGTTACCAAAGTATTACATTAAATAGCGTACTTTGTCAAAGTACAAGAAATTAAAACTGATGCTGTTGCCTACAGCAACCAAATATATTTCAAAAGATCTAAGAGGATGACGTTAAAATGTTTTTTTTTTTGTGGGAAATATTCAACACAATTGCAATTTATATACAATTACTGTAAACCTCTTCAAAATGTATTTCTTTTTTTATATGATTATTGTGAGTGCAGACAGGACTTGACATGAATTTAGAACGTTGAAAGAAATAGCTTAAAAAATAAGCATCCAGCATATCCAACACATCAAACTAATTTGCTTAGCTTTCACCATTTTTTTTGTTGTTGTTTATTTTGCTGAAGTTGTATATCACCCTATGCATGATGCAATAAATTATTTTTAAACAAGAAAAACTGAAAAGCAGATCTCTTAAAAAGGGACATTTATATTTTTTATTCTGAGATCGTTTTTGATAGCAGCCAACTGCTGATAGCTTATTTCCATTCTGACCAATCCTTTACCATCCACCAAATTGTATCCCCAAAGCTAAATGACCTAATTACAAAAAAAATAAAACAACATTGTAAATACTTACTTGAATCTATGATCATGTGATTTTTCTTGGCCCAGATTCTTCAGGAGCCAAGGTACAGTATCTCAGAAAAGTGAGTACACTCCTCTCCATTTTCCCTTCCTGGTGTCATGTTACTCATTAGTGTTACAAGGTCTCAGGTTTGAATGGGGAGAAGGTTAGTTAAATTTGGTGTTATCGCTCTCACTCTCATACTGGTCACTGGAAGTTCAACATGGCACCTCATGGCTAATAACTATCTAAGGATCTGGAAAAAAGAATTGTTGCTCTACATAAAGATGGCCTAGGCTATAAGAAGATTGCCAGACCCTGAAACCGAGCTGCAGCATGGTGGCCAAGACCAGACAGTAGTTTAACAGGACAGGTTCCACTCAGAATAGGCCTTGCCAAGGTCGACCAAAGAAGTTGAGTGCTCATGCTCAGATTCATATCCAGAGGCTGTCTTTGTGAAATAGACATATCAGTGTTGCCAGCATTGCTGCAGAGGTTGAAAGGGTGGTGGGGTCAGCCTTTCAATGCTCAGACCATACGCCACACATTGAATCAAATTGGTCCGCATGGCTGTCGTTACAGAAGACAGCCTCTTCTAAAGATGATGCACAAGAAAGCACGCTAACAGTTTAATGAAGACAAGCAGAATAAGGATGTGGATTATTGGAACCGTGTCCTGTGGTCTGATGAGACCAAGAATTTGGTTCAGATGGAGCCACGCGTGTGTGACGGCAACCAGGTGGGGAGTACAAAGACAAGTGTGTCTTGCCTACAGTCAAGCATGGTGGTGGGAGTGTCATGGTCTGGGGCTGCATGAGGGCTGCTGGCACTGGTGAGCTACAGTTCATTGAGGGAACCATGAATGCCATCATGTACTGTGACATACTGAAGCAGAGCAGCATTCCAACATGATAACGACCCCAAACACACCTCCAAGATGACCACTGCCTTGCTAAAGAAGCTGAGGGTAAAGGTGATGGACTGGCCAAGCATGTCTCCAGACCTAAACCCTATTGGGCATCTGTAGGGCATCCTCAAATGAAAGGTGGAGGTGGAGGAGCGCAAGGTCTCTAACATCCACTAGCTCTGTGATGCCGTCGTGGAAGAGGACTCCAGTGGCCACCTGTGAAGCTCTGTTGAACTCTTTGTCCAGGAGGGTTAAGGCAGTGCTGAAAAATAATGGTAGCCACACAAAATATTAACACTTTGGGCCCAATTTGCTTTCAGTTTGGGCATTTCCCTACTGAATATGACTCATAGACCCAAAAGATATAGTTTGCAGGTTAAACACACACTCTAGTTCCTGTAACTGAAAGAGAAAGAGGAGGATTGCACACGGTAGCCAGGGAGTCTTCATTACCAGCCATGTTATAAGTGACTGAGCACACTTTCACTACTTATAGCCCTAACCTGCCACTGTACTGCCCTAACCTGCCACTATACTGCCCTAACCTGCCACTATACAGCCACTATACCGCCCTAACCTGCCACTATACCACAGATATACTGTCCTAACCTGCCACCATACTGCCCTAACCTGCCACTATACAGACACCATATTGCCCTAACCTGTATCTGTGAGGGGTTGCAGTGTTGTGGCACCACCACCAGTGCCTTAGGCCCAATTTTTCTGCCCCTATTTAACAGGGAAGCATAATTACAATTTTTGATCTAATATTTCACAGCAGGGCCCGTTCCTGTGCTCAACAAGAGTATCTGTGTGAGGCTTTACAGTGTTGTGCCACCACCACCACCACCTAAGGCACAATTTTTCTGCCCCTGTTCATCAGGGGCATGTAATTACAATTTTTGCTGTAATATTTCACAGCAGGGCTTGTTCCTGCACTCAACTAGAGTATCTGTGAGGGGTTGCAGTGTTGTGGCACCACCCCCAGTGCTTAAGGCCCAATTTTTCTGACCCAGTTTAACAGGGGCGTGTAATTACAATTTTTGATCTAATATTACAGAGCAGGGCCCATTCTGGCACCCACCAAGAGTAACTGTGAGGGCTTACAGTGTTCTGGTACCACCAACACCTAAGGTCCAATTTTCTGCAGAGGGCAGGCCGTATAGTATATACAGGCAGTCCTCTACTTTCAAACATCCGACTTACAAATGACTCCTACTTACAAATGGAGGGAAACAACAGGAAGTGAGAGGAAATCTACCCCTAGGAAGGGAAATTCTCTCCTGTAAAAGTTAATATGGAAAAACAGTGTCTCCACTGATGCTTTATCACCAATCCGTGTTTACCTAATAACCCCAAATTTTCAAAATCCAATTGTCATTGGGACAGAATGTGAGCTGAAATCTTCTGAACAGGGGCACAGACAGCAAAACAAATGTTACAGGGGTCATAACCCTTCCCTATGTTATTCAAAAAGCTTAAAAAAATAGATTTTTGGGCTGGAGCTACACTTACAAAATGTACCTGTTCCAAATTACAAACAGATTCAACTTAAGAACAAACCTACAGTCCCTGTCTTGTTTGGACCACCTGTATACTGCTGTTCAGAGTATATGGGGCCTGGGGGCCCCACGCCTTTTCTTTTTTAATTTGGGTGCAGGGTTCCCCTTAATATCCATACAGGACCCAAAGGGCCTGGTAATGGGCTGGGGGGTTACTTATGCTGTTTTTATCAATAATTTTCATCCATTGCTTGGACCTGACATTACATTACAGCCGCAAGCAGTTTTAAATGACTTTTATTCCTTTTAGAAATGTCATTTTATGCAGGGACTGGTCTAAACACGGGAAACACGCGCCACTTTATAGGCATACTATAGACACCCCCCAGGTATGATATTTAAAGGAACATTTCACATTTATTTTTTCACTTTAAGCTTTATTGGTGTTCGAATGTTCACGCAAACTTTTGGTTCATTCGCATGTTCTTCCACAAACCGGGGGGGGGGGGGGGTGTTTCGGCTCATTCCTAATCAAAAGATGGATTTGGGACTAGAGGGGGATCAGAGAAGACAGGCTCAAACAACCTTATTACACAATGCAGAGGGTTAACCCCTTAGGTTCCACAGTGAGTATAACAAGCATGCTTTACTGCATATACAGACTGATTTTACTGTTGTGGGTTTAGTAACACTTTAATGTGACCCATACACTGCTGATAAGCTCCAATCGTATATTCCTAAAATTTTTGACTTCGAACAGCCATCCTGGTCACACTGTAAATAGAATTGGCTATAGTTTGTTTTTTATACCTGCCTAATATAAAAGATGTATCACAAATTGTAATTTGCTAATATAGACAATGGGGGTTAGTTATGAAAGGCAAATCCACTTTGCACTACAAGTGCAAACTACAAGTGCAAAGTGCACTTGAAATTGCACTGAAAGTGTAAAAGTCGCTGTAAATGCGAGGGGTAGATCTGAAATGACGGGAAGCTCTGCTGATTTTATTATCCAATCATGTGCGCTAAAATGCTGTTTTTAATTTTCCTTGCATGTCCCCCTCGGATCTACTGCGACTGCACTTCCAAGTGCACTTTCAGTGCAATTTCAAGTGCACTTTGCACTTGTAGTTTTCACTTGTAGTGCAAAGTGGATTTGCCTTTAGTAAATAACCCCCAATGTGTCATTGTAAATGTCTATTTGGATTTTCCTTATGTTCTTGCACTATGAAATGTTTACATTGCTTAGCAATATACTGTACAGTGATATTTTATATCCTACCTTTCTCAGATACTCATCTTCCTCTAACCTAAATCTTTTTCTTCACAACACTGTTATTTATTTATTTTGCTAAACTGACAACAATGGTTTATATTTTTATTATGGCTTGTCCTGTTCTGTCTCTCAAGCCACCCCTCCTCATCCTACCCCTGCAAATGCTCATTTTTCTTTAGATGTCATGCTTAAATAACTGATTCATGACATCTATTGTGGTTGCAAAGTTTTGCTTACAGTCTTCTCTCCTAAGATGTTGAAAAAAGGAGCTGTAAATTACTTTAAAAAAAGGGAAAAATAACCTCTACATTTTTACAAGTGATATCCAAAAGGGTGGGGGAGATTGCATTTCTACTTCATCATATAATGTCTAATTTATAGAGCACCTATTCTGGATAGGGCTCATAGATCAGCCTTTGGTGTAGAAGAATGAAGCTTTTTAGAGGAGGCGAGAAAGGGAGGCAGGAATTGTTAAGCTGTAATGTTCACAAGGGAGTAAATTGTTTAAGTGTTACGGCATGAAAGAGGGCTAAACAAGGCACAGCTGCAAAGAAAGGTCTATGCGGCAGGTGGGATGGGAACATTTCATAGATTGCTTGCTTTCTAAAGAGAAATGGCCCTAATGCCTTTGCTGAGCAATAGCTTGCTATTTCCAATCTTTCTATTGAAAACTTGAAGTAAATTATTAAAGCTTTTATATACAGCACACTGTATGTATATATATATATATATATATATATATATATATATATATGAAGGCCAGTATGGTGGCCTGAGTTTATGGGAGGAGCCCGGAGGGTATTTAAGCAGCCCACTCACACATGCTCTTTGTCGGTTCAGTGTGCGGTACTACACGTCACTGGGCCGACTCTTTCCAGCTCACCTCATGTCCGTGAGTCTGCGCATTCAATCGCATTCGACATCGCAAGCGCTTTGCGGCTTCTCCCTTCATGGTCTTCGCCAGCGGTTCCCGCTTACTGTCGCAGGTAGGATTCAAACCTTTTCGTATCTTGTGCAATCTTGCAATTCGTTATGCTTCCTATCCTGCATCCCTTTTGGGAAAAATCTGCTTCTGAGTTACTTTTGCTCATGTTTCAACATCATTCGGCTCAGGCGTAGTAAATTTGTAACTTCCTTCTGCCAAACATACGATTCATTTGTAAATCCATTTAGAGATTGACATGTGTTTGTATGGGTTCTTTGGCAGATTGAGGTGGTAATTGGACTCACATGGTGCCTTGTCTGCACTTGATTAGCCTGGGGGGATGGGTGGTTGGTAGGTGTTCGGTTTCAAAGCAAGGGGTAGCATACACTCTACAACCAATTCGTATCAGATTCGTTCAATACTCCTTACTATCAATTCGTATCGGATTCATTTCATGCATTTTACAACCATTTTGTATCACATACATTGCATACTTTCTACCGTTGTCATTCATTGTTTCCCCCATGTCGTGTGTTTTAGTTCCCACAGCGGAACTTACGAATTGCCTGTACACGGTTCTTCTCTCTCATTTATTTACCAAAGTTATTGCCTGCGCGTCATGCATGGCGCCACACCACACTCTTGGGATGTGTTGCACATCCACTCCAGTCCAAAGCAAACCCAGTCGCATGTTCACTGTTCCAGGTAGGATTCGTTAGCTTGTTTGTCATGTCAAATTCGTGGCCACTCATGGTGTCACCTGTACCATATGTTTGGTTCCCGCAGTGGAGCCTACAAAGCATTGATACGTACTTCTCGTGTTCTATTTTCTACACCAAACCTCGTTGTTTTGCCCCATGCACGGCAGCACGCTACACGTTCCCGACATGTTTCACTCCAGCCACAGTCCGCCGCAAACTCACTCGCATGGCCCACTGTCGCAAGTAAGATTTACACATGCTTTATGTCTTATCAATTTGCTACCATTCGTTCTCTCCCATATCGTTCATTAGTGGCCCCTGCGGAACCTACGATTCAAACAGGTGTTATCCTCCTACCTTATACTGCTTGCTTAAGGTACAAACAAACCAGGTGTTTCTATCCTTTCTCAGTAACCCAATTCTTATTGGTTGAGACCTTGCAACCATGCAAATCATCTCAGCAGTCTGATACCCTTGCTGAGACCATTGCAACACATGACCCTTACAAAATGCAAAAAAAAAAAATATATATAAAAAAAAAAAAAAAAAACAATTGCCGCCACGTAATCTCAGCCCAGCAACCTGACACCTGTTGAGACCGTTGCAACTACGCAAAATTCGTCTCCACAGCCTGACACCCTTGTTGAGACCCTTGCAAACGCAATACCGTCTCAGCAGCCCCACACTCATCGAGACTCTTGCAACCACACAAAATCGTCTCAGCAGCCTGACACCCTTGTTAAGACCCTTGCAACACATGACCCTTACAAATAAATAAATAAATAAAAAATATAAAAAATAAAAAAAAAAAAAAAAAAACGCAAAAAAAAAAAAAACGCAAAAAAATATAAAAGTGCAGAAAAAAAAAAAAATGCCACCACACAATCTCAGCCCCACAACCTGACACCTGTTGAGACCGTTGCAACGACGCAAAATTCGTCTCCGCAGCCTGACACCCTTGTTGAGACCCTTGCAAACGCAATACCGTTTTAGCAGCCCCACACTCATGGAGACTCTTGCAAGCACACAAAATTGTCTCAGCAGCCTGACACCCTTGTTAAGACCCTTGCAAACGCAATACCGTCTCAGCAGCCCCACACTCATGGAGACTCTTGCAAGCACACAATTGTCTCAGCAGCCTGACACCCTTGTTAAGACCCTTGCAAACGCAATACCGTCTCAGCAGCCCCACACTCATGGAGACTCTTGCAAGCACACAATTGTCTCAGCAGTCTGACACCCTTGTTAAGACCCTTGCAAACGCAATACCGTCTCAGCAGCCCCACACTCATGGAGACTCTTGCAAGCACACAAAATTGTCTCAGCAGCCTGACACCTTTGTTAAGACCCTTGCAACACATGACCCTTACAAAACGCAAAAAAAAAAAAAAAAAGCAAAAAGAAATATAAAAAGTGCAAACAAAAAAAGAAAAATTGTCACCACACAATCTTGGCCCAGCAACCTGACACCTGTTGAGACCATTGCAACCATGCAAAATCGTCTCAGCAGCCTCACACCATTGTTGAGACCCTTGCAAATGCAATACCGTCTCAGCAGCCCTACACTCATCAAGACCCTTGCAACCACGCAATACCGTCTCAGCAGCCTCACACCATTGTTGAGACCCTTGCAAACGCAATACCGTCTCAGCAGCCCCACACTCATCGAGACCCTTGCAAATGCAATACCGTCTCAGCAGCCCCACACTCATCAAGACTCTTGCAACCACGCAATACCGTCTCAGAAGCCTCACACCATTGTTGAGACCCTTGCAAACGCAATACCGTCTCAGCAGCCCCACACTCATCGAGACCCTTGCAACCACGCAATACCGTCTCAGCAGCCTCACACCGTAGTTCAGACCCTTGCAAATGCAATACCGTCTCAGCAGCGCCACACTCATCTAGACCTTTTGCAACCACGCAATATCGTCTCAGCAAACCAGACTGAGACCCTTGCAACCACGCAATATCGTCTCAGCAGCCTCACACCATTGTTGAGACCCTTGCGAACGCAATGCCGTCTCAGCAGCCCCACACTCATCGAGACCCTTGCAACCACGCTATACCGTCTCAGCAGCCTCACACCATAGTTCAGACCCTTGCAAATGCAATACCGTCTCAGCAGCCCCACACTCATCAAGACTCTTGCAACCACGCAATACCGTCTCAGCAGCCTCACACCATTGTTGAGACCCTTGCAAACGCAATACCGTCTCAGCAGCCCCACACTCATCGAGACCCTTGCAACCACGCAATACCGTCTCAGCATCCTCACACCGTAGTTCAGACCCTTGCAAATGCAATACCGTCTCAGCAGCGCCACACTCATCGAGACCTTTTGCAACCACGCAATATCGTCTCAGCAAACCAGACTGAGACCCTTGCAACCACGCAATATCGTCTCAGCAAACCAGACTGAGACCCTTGCAACCACGCAATGCCGTCTCAAAACAAACCTTCATACTCAAGGCCCCTGCAACCACACAATATCGTCCCAGCAACCTGACACTCACTGACACCCTTGCAACCGCACAATAGAAATTCTCTTACATTTTTTCACCCAGTCTTCATCACACCTCGTGCTGCACCCCATCGTGGCAGCTGCCCAGGTCTGGGACCACACTTGAACAGGACAGACACTGTTCTTCACCACAGACAATCAGGCCACAGCCAACATCATCAATTAAGGTAGATCTAAGTCACTCCCCATCACTTCCTGCGCAGGCTCGAGCAGCTGTCACTCCGTCACCAGTTAATATCTTATGTAGACCTTTTTTTCAGGCAAATGCAAAAAGCAGCTGATGCTCTTTCCTATTCCAACCTTGGAATGGATGTTTTTTCCAGCAAGAGCCTGGAGCCGACCCAACAACTATCCCTGTCCCACCATGGACATTGCTGACGATGGACTGAAGTCACATCTCACCAACGCAATCCATCTTATTAACCACTCCTTGGCACGCAACACACTGAAGGCCTATCGCACTGCTTGGAACACTAATCGCAAATTTTTGGCCCCTTGCCCCGAAGCAGCAGTTGGACACATCCTAGCCTTCATATCGTATTGCCACATGCAGCTGACCATTTCTCAATACTATCACGCCATATCTAGATGGCATCCAGCATTTCCTGTCCCTGCAGGACCCCAGTAAACCGTCAGTATTCTCGAGCCCATGCAGTCAAGTCCCTCCTACAGGGCATACAGAAGCACCAACCTGTAGTCAGTGGCAAGCGCCTACCTTTCAAGAGTCCCCTCTTTAGGGACATGTCTAAAATCCTTACTCATTCCCTGTTTAGGGCTTTGCCCAGACTAGTCACCTGAACAGCCATCTACCAGGCCTTCTACGGTTCCCTACAACCTAGTGAATTTAGTCAGCGGCTCCGGCAGTCACACACTGCTCCGACGCCACCCGACTCGCTTTCGAACCACTACACTCTTACAGTCTGCAAACGCAACAAACCAGCCCCTGGGGTTGACACCAACCTGTTTCAGACTGACAACGCCTGATGCCCAGTGACGGTGCTCGACCCACTACTGCTCCATCTACCCAGCCAATCTGATGGTAGCTCGTTGCTACCCTTTCTAAACCAGCTCCCTGAGTGTCATCCAGTGTGTCAAGCATGTCAGAGTCCTCCTAAGTAACTTGGGCTTCAAACCCCAGTCAGTTCTCTGGACATTCTTTGGAGCAGCCTCAGTTGCCTCCCAACAGGGAGTACCAGACTACGTAATCAAGATACCAGGCTGATGGAAGTCTCCTTGTTTTGCCACATACATCCCAAATCCTCATGAAGGAATGGCACAAGCCTTTACCAAGCTGGCTAAATAAATACAAGAAATCAATATAAACTATTTCCCTATCTGAGTCTTTTGCCCCCTTTTCTTGGCATACTGACCAGACCACCAAGGCACACTTCAGGTCTATTTATGTTGTAAGTCTTGTCGCGTGTTTATGTGATCCACATCTCTCTCGGTCAGAGGGTAACGACCATAAATAAGAAGGCCAGTATGGTGGCCTGAGTTTATGGGAGGAGCCCGGAGGGTATTTAAGCAGCCCACTCACACATGCTCTTTGTCGGTTCAGTGTGCGGTACTACACGTCACTGGGCCGACTCTTTCCAGCTCACCTCATGTCCGTGAGTCTGCGCATTCAATCGCATTCGACACCCTCCCGCCCTTCCCTTTTTCAGGGCATTTCTCAGCATATCCTTCTTCAATTAACTACCTATTACTTGCCTTGGGTATGCCCCCTTTTCTTGGCATACTGACCAAGGCACACTTCAGGTCTATTTATGTTGTAAGTCTTGTCGCGTGTTTATGTGATCCACATCTCTCTCGGTCAGAGGGTAACGACCATATATATATATATATATATATATATATATATATATATATATATATATAAAGAGAGAGAGATACCTATATATCTAGATATAGATATATTTATATCTAGATATATAGAAAAATATCTATATATCTATCTATCAGTATATATTGTACAGGGTGGGCCATTTATATGGATAAACCTTAATAAAATGGGAATGGTTGGTGATATTAACTTCCTGTTTGTGGCACATTAGTATATGTGAGGGGGGAAACCTTTCAAGATGGGTGGTGACCATGGCGGCCATTTTGAAGTTGGCCATTTTGAATCCAACTTTTGTTTTTTCAATAGGAAGAGGGTCATTAGGGCCATTTCTCTTTAGAAAGCAAGCAATCTATGAAATGTTCCCATCCCACCTGCCGCATAGACCTTTCTTTGCAGCTGTGCCTTGTTTAGCCCTCTTTCATGCCGTAACACTTAAGAATTTACTCCCTTGTGAACATTACAGCTTAACAATTCCTGCCTCCCTTTCTCGCCTCCTCTAAAAAGCTTCATTCTTATAAAATGTGTTCAATGTGCTCTCCAGTGACATGCGGCAAGTGCTACGCTGTGGGCTCTTGCTGAATGAAACTAGGACAGCCACTGATGTTTCTTCATTAGTGACAGATTTCATGCGTCCACATTTTGGCAAATCCAACACTGAACCAGTTTGACGAAACTTAGCAAGCAGTTTGCTAACTGTAGCATGGGAGATGGGTGGTCTCGTAGGCTGTCTTGCATTGAAATCTGCTGCAATGACCCGGTTACTGTGTTCACCAGACTTGTAAATAACTCATGAAAGAATAAAGTTACGTTAAAACCAAGCACACCATTCTTTTTCTTGTGGAATTCCCAATAAGTTTGATGTGTCACATGACCCTCTTCCTATTGAAAAAACAAAAGTTGGATTCAAAATGGCCGATTTTAAAATGGCCGCCATGGTCACCACCCATCTTGAAAAGTTTCCCCCCTCACATATACTAATGTGCCACAAACAGGAAGTTAATATCACCAACCATTCCCATTTTATTAAGGTGTATCCATATAAATGGCCCACCCTGTACATTGACTGACAGGATTATGGATGGTGTATATATGTCACTTGGATTTTAATGAGGGGATCCAGGGTTGATGATCGCTGTACAGAAGAAATGGAGGATGAGATGAATTTTGTTCCTCTAAAGCTTCCGTAGGTGTCACCAGAGTAGCAGTGGTCCGATTGGACACTGCAACATTGGATTACCTCTGTGGCCATCTTTGGTGAAGGCAATACTAATAAATAGTGCTGCATTGATGCAGTCGGCGCACTTTAGCGAAGTGGACAGGATCCACACTATAGTCCCTTAGGTCTAGAGAAAGGTCCCTGAGGAGGAGAGGCAGAATAGGGACACCTCTGCTGGCTTTACAATCTCTGGACTTTTGTGTCAAGGATCGAGTCATCAGCTGCTCAGTACCACTGATGCTGCCCTCCCGCCAAAGAGCTGCCCCTCTCTTACCAAATTCCATTCCAATAATTGAAGCCTTATCATGGTGACACTAAAAGTGCTGAGAATAATCCACTGTGCTGATAACATTGCTGAGAGTTCTAAAACTGTGATGCCTGAGCCAGTGAGGCACTGTTACCAACTTGCTTTGAGACTGTTAAGCAAATACCTTGCTGCTATTCTCCACCTGTTATTTGTTACTTTCACCTATCCAAATGATAACCGTGCTACTGTACTTGGTCTCAGTGTGCCTTAAATCGATCTTGGATACCAACCAACGAGCCTCACCCACACTCCTAGGAACGGAGAGTGGAAAACAAATATGCCCTATTTCAGCAAAAGGACACTTGATAGGGGCATAATTAGACCTCAGAATCCTCATAAATCTAGCCCATGCTGGTGGACCCTACCAAGCTTGGCTTAGACCCTATGGAAGAACTTTGTAAACATGGAGATACTAAATACTACCCTGCTATGGTGCTCTTAATGGAGACCCATATTGGAACTCTAAAGAATGTCATGGGTGTGGTTACAAATTCATCATACAGTGTAATATTTGGCTGTGATATTTGCGGGGAACTCGGCGGGATGTTCGACTGTCGAGACCTCCCCTGGGTGTCGAGACCCCCCTGTCTTCATATTGATGAGGACAAGGGCCTCTTTCCCACAACTCTGGCCTATTAGTTGTGGGGCTCTGCAAGCAAGGGGTTTATCGTAATCTGGAAGCCCCCTTTAACAATAAGGGGGCACCTAGGTGCTGGTCATCCCCTCATTTGAATGGCTAAAGGGATCTCAGTGATGTCATTCAACAACATATGCTCTCGTCCACATATAATCAATGATGTCACCCAGAAGACCTTTGTATATAGCAGCTGTCATCTGCCAGATCTGTGGATAGCGGGAACAGTTGTTTTTATTTCTTTCAACAGGTCCCGGCGGATGCATTATTAACCCAGAGCACTGGTCTACACAGACGCATTATTAACCCCCAGAACTGTTCTCAGCAGACACATTATTAACCCCCAGGACTGGTCTCAGCGGACGCATTATTAACCCTCAGCACTGATGTCAGCAGATGTATTATTAACACCCAGCACTGGTGTCAGCGGACACATTATTACCCCCAGCACTGGTCTCAGTGGATGCATTGTTAACCTCCAGCACTGGTTTTAGTGGATGCATTATTAACCCCCAGCACTGGTCTCAGCAGACGCACTATTAACCCCCAGCACTGGTGTCAGCGGACGCACTATTAAAACCCAACACTGGTCTCAGCGGACGCACTATTAAAACCCAACACTGGTCTCAGCGAATGCACTATTAACAACCAGCACTGGTCTCAGCGGATACACTATTAACCCCCATTGCTGGTCTCAGTGGATGCATTATTAACCCCAGCAGCACTAGTGTTAGTGGACACAGCATTAACCCTGCAGCACTGGTGTCAGTGGACGCACTTTTAACCCCCAGCACTGGTCTCAGCTGGTGCACTATTAACTCCCCACACTTCACAAATACCCTCAACTTCCCAAATACCCGCCCACACTCCACAAATACCCCCTACCATACTTTACGAATACCACCCCCACACTCAACAAATAAGCTCCATGCTCCACAAATACCCCCTAACTCCACAAATACCCTCCACTCTCCACAAATACCCCCCTCCCATACTTCACAAATACCACCCCATACTCCACAAATACCCTCCATGCTCCACAAATACCCCCTCGCCCAAACTCCACAAATACCCCTTCATACTTTACAAATACCCCCCCGCACTCCACAAATACCCCCCATACCTCACAAATACCCCCACACACTTTACAAATACCCCCCCACACAGTCAACCCACTAAGGTCTTATCTCAGTTTCGGTGTGATGGCTCACTTACCTCTTCTCCTGGTAGTCAGCTGGTGGCCTGAGTCCTGAGTCCTCTCCTTCTGTCAGGTCCTGTCTTCAACACAGGCCTAGTGGCAGCCCAGGGCATACAGATAATGCCACGATTTCCTGTCCTGAGGTGGCAGCAGGACCCTGGATCTGGGGCTGGGCACAGCCTCTGAGGGAGCTCAGCTCTCGATCATCAGTGCCTAGGTGGGAGAGGCAATGGGCGGATCCTCCCTCTGCCTTGTTCTCTGTCTCTGCTCTTCTGTGCTAAATGCGCTGGGCTGCAACAGCATGTGGGGAAAAGGACACAGAAGATGGAGAGAGAAAGCTCCCAGCCGCTGCCTGCTGCCGCATGTGACCCCCTGGCCCCCAGTGTGACACAGAAAAGGAGAGAGGGAAGCACACCACACACAACCGCCCAGGATCGGTCCAAGAAGCCAACCAGTTGTACTGCAGTGCAAGGAGCATGATGATAGAAGGAGAGAGCAGGCTGGCAGGGAAACTAGCTCATCATTTTCCTGCTTCCCATTTATAGTCAAACCACAGGGTTGGGTACAGAGAGATCTATAAGTGTTACTGAGCTGCAGCAGAAAAAGATCAGCCCCCCCCCCCCAGCATTCAAAAATAGGGCTTTGCTATGTAGGAGAGCTATGTACTGAATATGTATTCTGTATGGACAGAAATGTAAAACCTTTGACAGGTAAAACAGCTCATCTGTGTATTTCATCTGTTTTTAGCTGTGTGCCTGGAATTCAGCTTTAAAATTATAGATATTTATTTTATGTTTGATTCAAGTTTATCTTCATATTGGTGTAGATGTACACTTAAGTTGCTGTAATTCTTCTTTGATCTCCACACTTCCTGGTTGTCTGTTTCCTGATAACCACAGTACTGTGAGCTTTCTCTCTGTGGTCACTAACTTCAAGAAGGTGTGATTACTGTGTGTCTAAAACCCCTCAGCACCAATCAGTTTCGTTTTCCAAACCACCACTGCCCTGTATTGGCTCTGTGGCTCTGTACATCACAGAAGCAGGAAACAACATGCAAAAATGAAACTAGAAACTGCAGGTATATTATATGATTGATTTTTATCTATTTTTAATCATTTTTAAAAGGAATCAGTTAACTATTATGTCTCTATACCCTGTAAACAGTCATTTCAGCAAAAAAAAAAAAAAAAAACCCTTTACAACTCCTTTAAACATTTAAAAAGGACAAACTGTGTGACCCACACCTAAGGTGAATGTGGTTATGTTAATTGCTGAAACGCTCTTTTGTCAAATTCATTATTATGCACATACCTCAAGTTCAGAACCAAACAGCACACTGTGTTGAAGGGCTATTATCCCTTTTAATGGCAGTAAATCATTTTTCTTCACCTTAAATGAGTAAGTTATTGCAGCAGTATAGCTTTTCCCAGCTGATAGTCATAAGCGTTATTTTGAAAGTATCCTGTTAATTATGTAGATAGAGTTGCTAAATGTACTTTTAGTTCAGTTTAGTCACTCCATTTATGTTCCTGCAGAAGAAGTCATTATTTACTGGTTTAACCTACAAATTATGCAGATTTTAAGGAAATTGCTATTCATATAGTGCTTCAATAGCTTTGCAGTGTTGAGTTTATGGCGTAAAGATGCATGGCAAAATTTAAGAAATGAAAGAGATCATAACACTTACATGATTCAGTGATCAAAGGTGAACAGGTTTTAAATAAGTATGCTTACTTCTATTACAGACAAACCCAACCTGGCTGTCTAGTGATTCGGACACTTGCCAGAAGGTCTGCTGTAGCTTGTTGTTGGCTGTCAAACCCGTAAATCCCATTTTCATTAAAGCATTTGTTAACCCCAAAAAAACAAAAAAAATAACAATGTATCCTGTCCCTTTAAAGCATATTATACAGCACAGTGCTTGTGCTGTGTAATTTGGCTTCCTGTAACACCTGTAATACATGGCTGATACTGCCTGGCTATACCCTCCATCCCATGCTGGATGTGGTATTGGCTGCCTTGGCGCGTGCCCGTGCGTGTCAGTGTGCACACTCCTGTGCACACTGATGGGCGCGGGTGTGCGTGCCTGTGTGCGGTGGTGCACCTGTGCGTGCAGCGTGTGTGCGTGTAAAGCTTGGTGCCAATCAGTCCATTTAAACTGCTAGTGCACTCTTGATCGGTGCTGTCTGATCTGCAGCTCCCTGTGACCCTTGCTCCCGTTATCTGCTCTGAACTTTGACCTCCTGACTATCTGGCTTGTTACTTGGATTTCCCTAAAGCCCTGTACACACGATCGGTCCATCCGATGAAAACGGTCTGATGGACCGTTTTCATTGGTTAACCAATTAAGCTGACTGATAGTCAGTCGTGCCTACACACCACCAGTTAAAAAAACGATTGTGTCAGAACGCGGTGACGTAAAACACAATGACGTGCAGAAAAAAACGAAGTTCAATTCCTTCAAGCATGCGTTGACTTGATTCCGAGCATGCGTGGATTTTTAACCGATGGACGTGCCTACAAACGATCGTTTTTTTTCTATTGGTTAGGTATCCATCGGTTAAATTTAAAACAAGATTGCTTTTTTTAAACCTATGGATAAATAACCGATGGGGCCCACACACAATCGGTTTGGTCCGATGAATTAGTCTTCTGCCTGCACCTGACCTTGGCTTGCCTTGACCCTGAACCCGCCTGTTCCTCTGTACCTCGTCTGCCGGTCTGCTTCCTAGTGGGTCATCATCCCCTCTGCATCCAGATCCAGAGCTGCTTCCCCTGCAACTACCCGCCAGGCTCCCTTACCACTCCGCACTCCCGTGCCTCTTGTCTACACTACCAGGGGCCGTGAGTCGGACCCGTATGGGAGACCTTCCTCTGCTCCATTGGGCTCATCGGTCAGGTACGTGCAAGTCTGACACTCCCCTCTGTAAACAGACCAAGGTAATCATGGCTGCTGAGCCCTGACACCGTATTCAGTTTACGTGCCTCCATCATCCGCAGCCCTCCTGTCCTCCTATGTTCACCTCTGTCCAATTCCCCCTTCCATGCCTGTCTGCCCCTATGGCAGTGCCAGCTCCCTCCGCTCCTGCTGCTCTCATAACTTTTAAAACATTATATAAGCCCCTCTGTTCTAATAACAATTGCTCCTGTCTGTGTACTTAAGGGCCCTTTCACACGCCGTTGATCCCCACTGAGCCGGCGGATGACAGGGCGATCCCCACACACTGTGCAGGGACCGCCCTGTCAGATCTCTGTTCTCCCCTATGGGGGAATTGGATAAACACGGGCCGTCTGTCTGTGTTCACCTGATCCAATCCACAGACGGATGGAAAAAAAGGATTTCCCTCCGTCTGCAGTATCGGAGCATTGCGGACCCAGATGAGATCGGGTGTCAGAGGATGTTCATCCGCTGACACCCGCTATCTCATAGGGATCAATGTATGTCCCTTTTCATCCGTAAACGGATGGATGAAAAAGCGGACATATGGTCCGCATGTGTGAAAGGGGCCTTATTAAAATAGTGCCTCCTTTACCGTACAGTACATCACACTGTTCCCCACGATCACATGGCAGCCGTCTCACTCTCTCCTCTCCTCCTTGTGTCTTGGCTGAGGTCTACGGGGGAGAGAGGAGACACGGCCAGTAACGTGATTACGGGGAACTGCTGTTAAACATGGTAAAGGAGACTTTTTTTAACCATTTCAGCCCCAGAGCATTTGGCTGCCCAATGACCGGGCCATTTTTTGCGATTCGGCACTGCGTTGCTTTAGCTGGCAATTGTGTGGTATGCGACGTTGCACCCATACAAAATGTACGTCCTTTTTTTCCCACAAATAGAGCTTTCCTTTGGTGGTATTTGATCATCTCTGCGGTTTTAATTTTTTTTGCTATAAACAAAAAAAGAGAGTAAATTTTGAAAAAAAAAAACTATATTTGTTACTTTTTGCTATAATAAATATCCCCCCAAAAAATATAAAAAAAAAACAAAACAAATTTCTTTCTCAGTTTAGAACAATATGTATTATTCTAGATATTTTTGGGAAAAAATCGCAATAAGTGTATATTGATTGGTTTGCGCAAAATTGAAAGCGTCTACAAGATCTTTGGCATTTTTATTATAATTTTTTTTTTTACTTGTAATGGTGGCGATCTGAGATTTTTATCGTGACTGTGACATTATGGCGGACACATCGGACACTTTTGACGCTATTTTGGGACCATTGTCATTTATTCAGCGATCAGTTCTATAAAAATGCACTGTTACTGTGTAAATGACACTGGCAGGAAAGGGGTTAACCACTAGGGGTGAGGAAGGGGTTAAGTGTGTCCTAGGGAGTGATTCTAACTTGGGGGGGCTGGGCTACGAGTGACATGACAGTGATCACTGCTCCCGATGACAGGGAGCAGTAGATCACTGTCCTGTCACTAGGCAGAACAGGGAAATGTCTTGTTTACATCTCCCCGTTTTGCAGCTCCATGACACGATCGCGGGACACCAGCGGAAATCAAGTCCACGGGTCCCACGGGCATGGTAATGGAGATCGCGGCAGGGGCGCCCGCACGCTCGCCCGCACGACGGCAAATTCAAAGCAACGTTCAGGTACATTGCTTTGCGCAACCGTGTCATTCTGCCAACATATATCTACAGGTGGCGGTGGGCAAGTGGTTAATAAAACACACAGACAAGAGCACTTGTTATTAGAACACAGAGGGACTTGCATGAAGTTATAACCACTTTAAACAAACACTTCTTAAAGTGTATCTATTGTTAGAAAATATGGACTTGTGGCACACATTGGGCCAGATTCACGTATAGCGGCGTATCTTTTGGCCGGCGTAGAGCATCCCATTTGCACTACGCCGACGTAACATAGTGAGGCAGGGCCAGTATTCACAAAGCACTTTCTCCCTAAGTTACGTTTGCGTAGCGAAAATGGGCCGGCGTAAGCCTGCCTAATTCAAATTAGGCAGGTAGTGTGTGTGCTACATGTAAAGTAACCGTGACCCCATGTAAATGAAGGGTTGTTGGTACGGCGCATGCTTAGAATCACGTCGCAAATACTCCCAACGATACGACGGCTCAATGCGTACGACGTGAACCTAACTTACGCCCAGCCCATTCACGTACAACTTACGTAAACGACGTAAAATCTGACGGCGTCCATACCTTGCATGGGCTGCGCCACCTAGAGAGGTGTTTTATCTTTACGCCGGCGTATGTCTTACGTAAACGGCGTAGCTTACTGCGACGGGCGTACGTATGTTCGTGAACCGTCTATCTTGCTGATTTACATATTCGACGCGTAAATCAACGTAAACTCCCCTAGCGGCCAGCGTAAATATGCACCCAAGATACGACGGCGTAGGAGACTTACGTCGGTCGTATCTTGGCAACAGTGAGGCGTATCTCATTTTAAGAATGCGCGCAAAGATACGACGGCACTCATTCGCACTTACGACGGCGTATCTACTGATACACCGTCGTAAGTCTCTCTGAATCTGGCCCATTATCTAAAACTACTTTCTGTCAAATGCATTTATCAGTGCAAGTGAAGTCTCTCTCCCAAACCTGTGAACCATAGCAACATATGCCCATTAGATCGTGAAATGCTACTATAGATGGGCCGAATGACCCCCTGTTCAGTTTGCAGCAGAACTTTCGAAAATCGCAAAAGTTCAGAACTGAATAACGAACCCCTTTGAAGTCTATGGGACCCAAACTGGAAAAATCAAAAGTGACTATTTTGAATTCTTATATGCAAGTAATTGGGCATACAATGGTTATGGGGGTCTGGGTACTGCCCTAAGGGACATATATCAATTAAAAAAAGGTTTGTAAAAAAATATTATTTTTAAATGAGCAGTGATTTACTTATGTTTAAAGTGAAACCATCAAAATGATAAATAACAATGAAAAACACCTTTAAATATACTGCCGGGGGGGGGGGGGGCGCATGCAGGGCGCGATGAGAGACGGACGCTGCTAGCACGATCTCCGGTGATTACGGAGATCAATCGCCCTCCCACAGGGCTATACATCACCCTTTTTGAGCGAAATTTGTACTGCACCCCTGTGGGAACTCCAGGTGCATGCCATCCCGCAAGAAGCAGAAGAACTACAAGCCGCAGGGGTCCCTTACCACGTACCTCCTCCACAGAATGTGCAGGCATGGCTAAAGATGGCACCCAGGCCCAAAGAGGCTCTCTGTCTCCAGCGGCATCCCCTGTGACCTCAGCCCTGACTTGGGAGGACGTGAGTGCCCCACACAGCTTACTAAGATGGATCTTGAGGACAGTCTGTCCTCCATGTATGAGAAACTGGCAGGGAAGTTTTAGTCAGAACTACATAAGGCCACAAACACACTATCATTAGAGATCACTGCTCTTAGAAACTAAACATGATGAATCGGCACTAGCTCATGCTGATCTCCATAAGGATTATGAGGCACTGGCTGAAAATTTCCAAATGGTACAGTCGCAGGTCGAGGACCTTGACAACCGCAATCGAAGGAATAACTTGATATTGCGTGGCATCCCAGAAGCAGTTACTCCCTGCGGCTGCCAATACATTTTTTCACACACTCCTTCCCTCTGTGCCAACCACAGCATTTGTTTGTGATAGGATCCATAGGGCCTTGCATCCTAAACCTCCTGTTGAGAAGCCACCACAAGATGTTATCCTATGTTTAAAGGACTATCTGGTCAAGGAGGATATCTTACGTGCTGCCAGAAATGCGGCAGCCATTGATTTGGATGGAGTGGGGATTCAAATCTTCACAGATATCTCGCAGGCTAACCTTGACCGCAGACACAGGATGAAAGAGGTCACATCAGTGCTTTAATCAGCCCACATCCGCTACAGATGGGGCTTTCCATTTAAACTAACTGTACCTCACAATGGAACCATTTCCACAGCCTATAATGTTGCTGAAGGGAAGGAAATATTGATTAAACTGGGCCTCTTGGAGTCGGATGCCCTGAATCGCCGCCCCCCCCCCCACACCGGGACCTTGCCCTATCTGGAACACCCCTTCCTCATGCAGGAACCAAAGCAGATGGTGCCAACCGTTCCGGGACCAGCCTGCCTAACCAACCTTGCTCTTAGATTCTTCGGATGACTGCTTCAAAATTGTTTTGCGACCAGGATGGGCTTTCCTTTTCACAGTTACGGGACCAGGCCTTTTTTGCACGATTTACTACCCCTCCAGTTATGGACTTTCCTTTTTGTAGTTATAAGATCAGGCCTGTTTGGAGAAGTTACTACACCCCCAGTTATAGATTTTCCTTTTTGTAGAGCTACGACTATGGAATCTATCTATGCCCCCAATGAATCACAAGCCTTTTTTTTCAAACAATTCTTTGCCATTTTGGACCGTTATCTCTCCCCTCATTTAATAATAGGGTGTAAATTCAATCTCATGGCACATCCAAGCCTGGATAGGAGTAGAGTTACCCCCTCTTCTAAAGCTTTCCCTAAAACACTTACCAGTAGCCTCAACTCACTACAACTTATTGATGCATGTAGAGCTCACAATATTGGATGTAGATCTTACACTTTCTATTGAAACCAACACGCCAACTATGCTCGCCTAGAATACATCTTCTGCACCCTCACAGTTTCATAAAACTCTTCCAGAGCAGATCACCACATGGTAGCTTTCACAGTCTCCAGAATAGGCCTTAAACCCACAACCTACACTTGGAGACTGAATGATTCCTTACTAACCGACCCCTCCACGGTTGACACTGTCACCATTCAACTCCATGATTACTTTGAAGATAATAAGCTCCCAAACACCCCGTCAGGCACTCTCTGGACGGCTCATAAGGCTGTCATGAGGGGTCACCTTATTAATATAGCCTCCAAAAAACATAGGGCCAAAATATCCAAGCTGCGTTCTCTCACGAAAACCTTAGATAGACTGTATAACCATTACAATCAATCTCCTTCCCAGACCTCCTCCAACAAATCAATAGCAAAAAACAAGCGCTAGACCTTCTACTTTCAGATAGAACGGAGAAGGCCTTGAGATGGGCTAATGCCAAGTTTGTTATACAGTAACTCGGCACCCACAATGTTTGCTAGGAAACTCAATCAGGCCATGAAACCACCTCACTCATATAGACTGCACAACCCTGCTGGGGTTCTAGTTTCACACCCAAATGATGTTATGGATATTTTCATTGATTCCTACAAAAGTATTGTTAAGGTGTCCCAACAAATTGATGATACATGAACCCTGTCTTGGTTTTCAAACCTGACCCTGCCCACTTTGTCCAGCCAGCAATTAGAGGCATTGAATGCCCCCTGCACAGCGTCAGAAATTGCAACAATAATCAATTCACTTAAATCCTCTACCGCACCAGGCCCAGATGATTATTCAACCTCCTATTATAAGAAATTCTCCCACATCTTATCCCCCCAATTGGCTACTTGTTATAACCATATCTTGAAGGGCAATGATTTTCCTACAGAAATGTAGCCAACATGTCCCTTATTCCTAAACCCCACAAGGATCACTCTCTTCCCCAGAACTTTTGTCCGATCTCGGTAATCAATAACGACCTGAAGATTTTTGGCAGATTGCTGGCGGACAGACTGGCCACCGTCATTATTGCCCTGATCTCCCCTGACCAAACGGGGTTCATTCTGGATAGACAGATAACCGACAACATTCGCCTGGTCACCAATATAATACAGGATGCTAATTTACACTCTAAGCAGACACTTCTTCTTAGCCTTGAAGTACATAAGGCATTCGACAGTGTAAGCTGGTCATACTTAGATCATTTATTGCCCAAATTTGGTATCACTGGTGAATTCCTGCAAGGTTTTAATGCTTTATATAGAGACCCCCAAACTCGGATTAAATTGCCTGGTAACAACTCTCAATTCTTCTCACTTCAGAAAGGTACTAGACAGGAGTGCTCTTTGTCCCCCCCCCCCATTTTGCCCTTGCCATAGAGCCCTTATTCAGTGCCATCTCAGCAAATATAAATATCAAGGGTTATCAAAAAGGTGCCAAGGAGTATAAGCTCAGCCTTTACGTTGATGATGTCCTCCTGTTCCTAACAAATCTTCTAATAGCACTGCCCAACCTAACCTCCCTATTAGACTCATTCCACAAGATATGGGGACTGGGAGTTAATTTGGCTAAATGCTCGGTCATGCCAATTAATATACCAAATGTCCTTGCTACCTCATTGCGGCAACATTTCCCATTCGCTTGGTGCACTGAAACATTTTGTTACTTAGGAATCCAGCTCACCCCTACTTTTCAGACACTTTTTTAAGCAAATTATCACCCTACAGTTTACTATATCAGATCTCTACTAAAGACCTGGGATAAGTGTCACATCTCGTTTCTGGTCAGAGTCACGGCTATAAAAATGGCAATTTTACCTAAGTTGTTATTTTTTTTCATGGCCCTCCCTATATATGTCCCTAGGTCCTATATTGACTCAATCCAAAGGGATGTCATTAAATTTGTATGGCACCATAAAAAAAGCAGATTCCACAAATCTTTACTGTATAGGCCCCAACCCCTCGTGGATTAGGTCTCCCAGACCTTTGGCACTATTATTTGGCATCCAGATTGTCTCAAACAGCCCAATGGCACACTTCCCCCATCGGCATACCTTGGCTAACTTTTGAGGCACATGCTATCCTCCCCTTCCACCTCCCAGGGTGGTCCAGATCTATTAAAGCTAGCCAACTAATTTCGCTGAAAGCGATCATTTACCAATCTGTATACCTTTGGTTACTTTATGGTCATAAATTCCACCTGGCCTCTCCCCTTTCCCCATTATACCCCTTCTAAAAGATCCTGATTTCCCCCCAGCCTTTCAAGATAGAACCCAGTTCTTCCTATGTAGTACGGCCGGAGTGATTACGTTTCAATCCTTTAAAGAGGGTCGTCATTTCAAAACTTTCCAGCAGTTACAATCGGAGCATGAATCCCCCCCGCCCCCGAGCGGTGCAGGTACACGCAAATCAGACATTTCTACCACATTAGAGGCACCCTATTTTCCCGAACACACAGCTCTCCATATGAACACATATGTGCACACTCCTCTAGGGACAAAGGGGTTATTTCCAAATTTGTGTTTGCTCAACAAATGTGCCCTAGTGGCAAAAACAAAACCAATGCTTCGGTGGGAGAGTGATATAGGCTTTACTTTTGACCCCCCCGAGTGGGAGAAAATGCTGACTAACATGTTCAAAAACACGAGACCATACTCCATCCGCGAAACTGCTGTCAAACTCCACATGAGATGGTATATGACTCCCACGAAACTCCATTCTATCTACCTTGCGTAAACCCGCCGTGTTCCCGTGGATGTACGGAGTCAGGCTCACTGATCCACATTTTCTGGAGTTGTAAGCACCTTAAACCTATTTGACAGGAAGCAGCCTCAAAAGGTATCTACCATCGCAGGTCGCTTAATCACTCTCACTGTACAAATGTGCCTATGCTTCACACCCATTCCTGTTGTCCCTACACCTTGTGTAAAATGTATTCACACGCTTTTTATAGCCATACATTGGGTTACAGCACTGAATTGGCGTACCTCAGCTTTTTCTTGGTCGCAAGTGTTAGCCAGAATGGACGCCATTAAACTATCCGAACATGTTCACCACACCTTGTATGATACCATGCATATCCATGAAAATAAATGGAAACATTTGAATAACGTACTTTTATAATGTTATATTGTCCCTCTGAAATTTGTGATGATGCTTGACAGATACATTTATTTGTTGGTTTCAATGTCTCCCCATGTCTTGAGATGCAATACCTTACTTAGATTGTCAGATCTTGTCTGACACATTACATGTATGCAGGGCCGGCCTTTGGGATGTGCGAGCTGTGCGCCCGCACAGGGTGCCATGGGCAAAAGGGGGCGCCATGCGGCCAGCACAGCTCGCAGAATGTGAGTCACCTCTTCCTCCTCATTGTCGCTCCCCAGGCTCCCGGCAGAGGATAGAGTGGCCCCGGAGAGCAAGGGGCTCAGTGCGGGTGTTATTGATTGCAGAGCGGTGTGCAGCTTCCCCCCCTATCCCTCCCACGGCTTTCACATGCTGGAGGGAGAGGGACAGACCAGTGTGTCAGGCAGCCAATAGCGCTGCTCTTCTGAGTGGAAAGGCGTGACTAAGTTGCTCTGCCTATCACCACCCCCTCTGCAGTCTCTGACCATCTCATGTACCATGTCTGCAGTCTCTGACCCTCTCCTGTACAATGTCTGCAATCTCTGACCATCTCCTGTACCATGTCTGCAGTCTCTGACCCTCTCCTGTAGTATGTTTTGCAGTCTCTGACCCTCTTCTGTAGTATTTCTGCAATAAAGGGGGTTACAGGCACATTAGGTGGTGAGGGAAGGTGTACCTAGGCATTGTAGATATTGAGGGATGGGGGGGCCAGGCAAGTTGGGTTTTTTCCTCTTTGTGTATGTTTAGGTGACCAGGGGGCAAGGGGTGAAGATGGGGGGGGGGGGTGCCACAGGATTAGTTCGCACAGGGCGCCTGAACACCTAAGGCCGGCCCTGCAAGTATGTTCATGATCTTTCAATAAAAGCATTTGTATACATAAATATACTGCCTATGGGGTCCACTTAGTCTGCCTGTAATGTGGTACAACTGCCTGTTGCAGCAATAATGACATTTATAAAGCCCAAAAAATTACATTTTCCATTCAAGCTTTCCACAATGTAGTGCACTTGGAAAACAATTACAGATTTTTTTGGATTGAAGTAACAGGTGTAGAAAAATTGGGCTTTGGGTTTTAGTGGCGCCTTCACACCAGAGGTATTTTTGATGAAAGCAAGAATTGGCCTTGCTGTCAAAAATTTAAATTATATGCACCTGTCAAACGCGTGTGGAAAATAGTTTTTTGGGTGCCAGTGGTGCCTTCACACCTTAACCCTATTGAGGTTCTCCGATGAAGTCATGTGACAGTGACAATACGCATCAGACACTAGGACACCAGAAGTGACGTTTGCACAGTGTGAGCTTGCTGCTCGTTTCTGATATACACTGCATTACTGTTTTAATTGTGAGTACCCTGTTTGTTATATGTTTAAATAAACCGCTGAGTGTTTAAAACATATTACACTAGAGAGCTTCCTCTATGTTTTCTCTACCCTGCCTGGAAGGAAGCCTTAAATCCCTAGGCACCACACCACTGGAAGGACGGATAGGAGTTATCCCCTCTACCCCGAGTGATTCCATTGGTTTTATTGAAAGCTGCTTACCTTGCAGCCGTAAGGTAATTTGTTAGTATACCTTTGGGTGTCAAAAATACACCGAAGATTCACCAACAAGTCACCTTGCCACCTGCTGATCCCATTTAGCACCCAGCACTTCACTCGCACTTTGCAATTTCTTTTGATTAAATTGCATTACCTTCTGGACTGAGTCGCAGTTGCATCATCCATCATTGGTGTACTGTATATCCGTTATGTTCAGTCATTCATGTTGATGGGAGCATAACACCATCCTGCGATTTCCTCTGCGACTGCATATATTATCTTTATGCTGCGATTCTATTTCTGCACCCAGCACTCTACTTGCACCTTGCAATTTCTTCACCTCTTGGACTGTGCTCTGGCTAGTCCTGCATTATCCGAGATTATCTCAATGTGCCTGTTCACAATCCATGCCTGGAGTGAATACCAGAACACTGGCTTCCATGAGACTGTGGGTTAATGCACGTTTTACTCTCTATTAGAACCCCCTAGATTAAGCAAACATTATGTATCCCTGTGTATTCTGGGGAGAGGAAGCAGATTTATTTTTAAGGCCAGTCTGAAGTTGGGCTTTAAACTAGGTGTCTGAAAATGCTGCCCTTCATCACTGCCAGTCTATAAATGCCAATATATGTCAAGATCCCTCAATGTCTCTCTCTGTCAAGAAGATATTGGTGCCAGGGATAGCATGACTGTCGTTAGCAATCATTCTATTAATGTGAATCAGTCTAAATTTCTTGCCTGCCTGTTGGAGTGGAAAAATTATGATTAGACCATCTTCCAATGCCATTGAGATCGCCTGTCAAAATCAGTCATTCTTTTTTGTCCAACTTTGTGTGTCCCTGGTAATCAGTCTGTCTGCCAGTTCAGTAAAATACATAATGCGTGTGAGCAGTGTTGCTTAAACAGGCTGAAATTTCACAAAAATGCAGAACCTGAACATCATCAACAGTTTATGAATTTGGGTGGGTTGTTCTGTGCTTGCTGCACTCCCACCACTAAATGACAGGTTTCAAGCTGGGGTAATACTCAGGGTGTATCTGCCACAAGGCAAACAAGGCATTTGCCTTTGGCGGAATTTTTCAGGGGGTGGCGCCACCCCAAGGTGACCGTAATATAGCCAAACAACGGCTACAGCATGGTTGTCCAGTAGTGGGAGGGCCTCTATTGACACCCTCCCAGAACCTACCATGGCATGCATCCGACACGATCTGTGATCCCTGTGTCCTTATCTGATCACAGTTAGGGGTAAAGAGCCAATCACAGTGGCTCTTTACCTAATGATCAACTATGTCCAATTACAGCTGATCACAGTTCAAACACTTGTCAGATATTGGCATTCCATTTCTCACACTGTCAGAGGGTAAGGAGAGGAGAGAGTCGGTAACCGGCTAGTGTAAAAGGGAACATCAACACTGATAACCAGGGCACTGATCATCAGTGCCCATCAGTGCTTCCTATCAGTGCCCATCAGTGCTGCGTATCAGTGCCAATCAATGCTGCCTGTCAGTGCCCATCATTGCTGCCAATTATTGTTGGCAATCAGTGCCTCCTAATCAGTGCTCTTCAGTGCCATCTATTAGTGGCCATCAGTGCTGCCTATAAGTGCCCAATATTAGTGCAAGTTCATCAGTGCCTTCACATCAGTGTCCACCAGTCCTGCCTCATCCTCTGCCCTGCTGTGCCCATCCTATGTCCCGCTGCCCCATCCTCTGCTCCATTGACCACATATGTGGCACTTAGACAAATCATGTCTCAGGGTCTGATAGGGAAGCCACAGCTGTTCATTGTGAATGGCTGCAGCTTACTCATCATGCCCTGAGACAAGAACGGTATACTGCGGCTAGGGTGGAACAAATTTAGATGGGGAGCCCAATTTTAGTTATGCCTAGGGCATCTCAAAACCAAAATACACCACTGGTAAAAATGATGGGAATTCTGTGTGACATTGATGACCAAATTTGGTCAATGTCACCTGGGATTCCTGGTAGTAAATTGAAATTGCCACTGCCAGGCATCTGTCATTTAGCAGCTTCATCAGTGCTACCAATCAGTGCTGCCTATAAGTGCCTCCTCATCAGTGCCCATCAATGTCACCTATCAGTTCCCTTCAGTGCCGCATATCAGTGCCTGTAAGTGCCACCAATTAGTGCCTATCAGTTCCCATCAGTGCTCCCTATCATTGCCCATCAGTGCCACCTATTAGTGCCCATCAGTGCCACCTATTAGTGCCCATCAGTTCTGCCTATCAACATCCATCAATGCCGCATATCAGTGCAGCTTCATCGGTTCCTCCTCATCAGTGTCCACCAGTGCCACATCATTCTCTGCCCTTTATCTCACTGACCCCATCCTCTGCTCTACTGACCACATATGTGGCACTTGGACAAATCATCAATTAAACAATTGCCTCCCATATCTAAATTATTTGTCCTATCTACTGGTAATAATAATCAACTCAAACAAGGTGTGCATACCCACACACCAAAAAACCTAGGGATCACGCCTAAAGAATGTTAGGACTTTATTAGGTTGAGGTATAGTATATGAGGTTGAGTATATGAGGAGGTTTCAGAATTGTGCTATCACTAATGTTTTTGGTGCACAATCACTTTTATCCCCGGGATATATTTGGTGGGGTGGGGGTTTTGATCAGTCTGTTTGAATTTCTATACTCCCTAGATCAGGGATAGGAGTGTTAGTACACCGCAGCATTGGCCAGTCCTTTGGGTCCAGAAAATGTAGGAGCAATAGGGATACTTTTTCATGAGTGCCTTTGAATAGGGAGGGTTTTTTCAGTGATAGCACAATGTTGATAGTTACCTTCTCATACACTTCCTCTAATTGCTGCAGTGCAGATAGAGACAAACAGACTGTTTTGAATGCACCCCTCACTATAAGTGAAAACACATATCCAACAAATCACCGTAATAAAATCCTAACAATCTTTAGGCATCGCACCTAGATTTTTTGGTGTGTGGGCATGCACACCTTGTTTGAATTGACTTGGACAAATGTCTCAGGGTCTGATAGGGAAGCCACAGCTGTTTAATGTGAATGGATGCAGCATCCTCATCAGACCCTGAGAGAAAAATGATATACCGTGGCTGGCATGGAACAAATTTAGATGGGTGAGTGCCCGATTTTAGTCTTGCCTAAGGCAAGCACAAAACCATAATACACCACTGCTAATACTGCCGGGAATCCTGTGTGACATCAATGACCACATTTGGTCAATGTCAACCGGGATTTCCTGACAGTAAATTTAAATTGCCACTGTTAGGCATCTGTATTTAACAGCTTAGGCTTTAAGCACACTGAAGCTAAAAAAAGCTATACAAAAACGCCAGTAGCTTTGCAGGGAGCCTTTCAATGTTTTTTAGCGTTTTTGCAATAGCTTTAATCAGTGTTTTTCAGTGTAGCTTTTTTTCGACTTTTTTTTTTTCAATGGATAAAAAACGTTAAAAAACGCAGGCGCTGGCGGTTTTTAGCGTTTTTCTGCGTTTTGCATTTTTTAGTGATTTCCCCCCCCGAAAAACGGCACTTTGAATGCAAATTTCGGGCGTTCAGAAAAAAAGTCAATAAACTCCAAAGCTCATTAACACTAAAAAACGCTCCAAGTGTGGAGGCTAACATAGAGTTCAGTTTATGGGCTTTAAAAAAAAAAAGCCAAAACGCCAATAAACTACAGTTTATCAGCTTCAGTGTGCATGGAGCCTTAAGTGCAGCATGTACAGGATAGTGGATGACAAGTCATCAAGGTTGACTTAGATGCCATGGCTGACATTGACCCTATACTTACCTCTGTTGACATTAATAACCCTTATTTTAATGGTCAGTAAGTATATAAGCGGCGTCATGATGGTTCAGGGAACTTTGTTCCACACAACACGTCAGGCATAATACCGCAGGATGAATGCATTTATTGTGTAAAGGGAACTGTAATGTAGTGTATGCATCACAGTACAGGGTGAGATGCACCCTGATAAAGTATTTCGTCTTTTATACATTTTATATCAAATAAAGTATGTGTTTTAGTTTTTTTTATTCGGTGTGTGTATCTTTTTTTTTTTTTACTTTGAACTCTTTGTGGGAAATGGTAAGGAATACTTATGTATCCTTGTACTCATTACCTTGGGAGGGTTCTCGTAATTTGCTGTTGTGCCCATATCTTTTTTGGGGCAGATGGAAGTGGGGAAGAAGCCCTTGTCCCTCAATATTGGGAAAGGATGCTTTGCAAAGGGAATGAAGCTTTGCCACCCCTCTTGCAAGGTATCCCCAATGTTTAAAGGTAAAGATCTGTGTGCTTATTTGTATGCAATATAATTATGAATGCTGTATGCCGGGGATATGCAATTAGCGGACCTCCAGCTGTTGCAGAACTACAATTCCCATGAGGCATAGCAAGACTCTGACAGCCACAAGCATGACACCCAGAGTCAGAGGCATGATGGGACTTGTAGTTTTGCAACAGCTGGAGGTCCGCTAATTGCATATCCCTGCTGTATGCCTTTAAGGGTTCGTTTACACTTGTGGTTGGAGGGGCATTAAAAATGCATGGATAAGCTGCGTTTTTAGCGCCCCCAACCACCCCCTCTTAAGCTGAAAAGGCAGTGGTCACATGTTGCAGTTGCAGGTTTTTTTCTCTGAACTTTCGAGCGTTAAGAATGCGGTGACGTACATCACTACGATGAGGTGAGAAAAAGAAGTTCAATGCCTTCGAGCATGTGTCAAATAGTTTCTCAGCATGCGTGTTTTTTTTCCCGTCAGAATTCCATACAGACAAACGGATTTTATGTTTTTTTCCGTATGAAAAAGTGAGAACCTGCTCTCAAACTTTTGCTGGTGGAAATTCCAACAGCAGAAGTCTGATGGAGCATACACATGATTGGAATTTCCGATGAAAAGCTCACATTAGACTTTTGCTGGCGGAAATTTTGCTTGTGTGTATGGGCATTAGTGCATTTTTTGCACTGAAGTCTGTATATTAGGCTGGATTCACACCTATGCAATTTTAGTGCAAAATGCAAAAAGCACTAAGGGCCAGATTCACATAGAAATAGATCGGCGCAGCGTTTCAGAGATACGCTACGCCGCTGTAACTTACTTTTGGCCGGTTCGAATCCCCAAAGAATTTGCGCTGTAAGTTACGGCGGCGTAGTGTATCTCCGGCAGCGGAATTCAAATTGGCGATTAGGGGGGCGTGTTTCATTTAAATGAAGCGCGTCCCTGCGCCAAATGAACTGCGCATGCTCCATTTCTAAATTTCCCGCCGTGCATTGCGCTAAATGACGTCGCAACTACGTCATTTTTTTTAACTTAGACGTGAATTACGTCCATCCCGATTCACGGTCGACTTACGCAAAAAAAAAAAATCTAATTTCGACGCGGGAACGACGGCCATACTTAACATGGCAAGTCTAACTATACGCCGCAAAATAGCAGCTTTAACTATATGCCGGAAAAAGCCGACTAGAGACGACGTAAGAGAATGCGACGGCCGCGCGTATGTTCGTGGATCGTCGGAAATAGCTAATTTGCATACCCAACGTGGAAAACGACGTGAACGCCTCCCAGCGGACGCCGAGGTATTGCATCTTAGATCCGAAGGCGTACGGGGACGTACACCTGTCGGATCTAACCCAGATGCCGTCGTATCTTGGTTTGAGGATTCAAACCAAAGATACGACGCGGGTAATTTGAAAGTACGCCAGCGTACTCGCTCTGAAGATTTGCCCCTAAAACTGCATACAGTCGGGATTGAAAGTTTGGGCACCCCAGGTAAAAATTTGTATTAATGTGCATAAGGAAGCCAAGGAAAGATGGAAAAATCTCCAAAAGGCATCAAATTACAGATTAGTCATTCTTATAATAAGTCAAAAAAGTTAGATTTTATTTCCATCATTTACACTTTTAAAATTACAGAAAACAAAAAAATGGCATCTGCAAAAGTTTGGGCACCCTGCAGAATTTATAGCATGCACTGCCCCCTTTGCAAAGCTGAGACCTGTCAGTGTCATGGATTGTTCTCAATCATCGTCTGGGAAGACCAGGTGATGTCAATCTCAAAGGTTTTAAATGCCCAGACTCATCTGACCTTGCCCCAACAATCAGCACCATGGGTTCTTCTAAGCAGTTGTCTAGAAAACTGAAACTGAAAATAGTTGACGCTCACAAAGGTGGAGAAGGCTATAAGAAGATAGCAAAGCGTTTTCAGATGTCAATATCCTCTGTTCGGAATGTAATTAAGAAATGGCAGTCATCAGGAACAGTGGAAGTTAAAGCAAGATCTGGAAGACCAAGAAAAATATCAGACAGAACAGCTTGCAGGATTGTGAGAAAAGCAATTCAAAACCCACGTTTGACTGCACGATCCCTCCAGAAAGATCTGTCAGACACTGGAGTTGTGGTACACTATTCCACTATAAAGAGATACTTGTACAAATATGGTCTTCATGGAAGAGTCATCAGAAGAAAACCTCTTCTACATCCTCACCACAAAAATCAGCGTTTGAACTTTGCAAATGAACATATAGACAAGCCTGATGCATTTTGGAAACAAGTTCTGTGGAACAATGAGGTTAAAATAGAACTTTTTGTCTGGAATGAGCAAAGGTACGTTTGGAGAAAAAAGGGCACAGAATTTAATGAAAAGAACCTCTGTCCAACTGTTAAGCATGGGGGTGGATCAATCATGCTTTGGGGTTGTATTGCAGCCAGTGGCACAGGGAACATTTCACGAGTAGAAGGAAAAATGAATTCAATAACAGTTCAGCAAATTTTGGATGGTAACTTGATGCCATCTGTGTAAAAGCTGAAGTTAAAGAGAGGATGGCTTCTACAAATGGATAACGATCCTAAACACACCTCAAAATCCACGGGGGATTACATCAAGAGGCGTAAACTGAAGGTTTTGCCATGGCCTTCACAATCTCCTGACCTCAACATAATTGAAAATCTATGGATAGACCTAAAAAGTGCAGTGCATGACAGACAGCCCAGAAATCTCAAAGAACTGGAAGACTTTTGTAAGGAAGAATGGGCAAAGATACCTCAAACAAGAATTGAAAGACAGGGGGCAGTACAAGATATTAACTCTGCAGCGTGCCCAAACTTTTGCAGATGCCATTTTTTTGTTTTCTGTAATTTTGAAAGCGTAAATGATGGAAATAAAATCTAACTTTTTTTGACATAAGAATGTCTAATCTGTAATTTGATGCCTTTTGGAGATTTTTCCATCTTTCCTTGGCTTCGTTATTCACATTAATACAACATTTTACCTGGGGTGCCCAAACTTTTGATCCCCATTGTAGGTGTGAATCCAGCCTTAGTACATAGCAGATGTTCAGGTTTGCAATGTTCTGGATAAATTTAGCATTTTTACAAACACAAAAAGCAACTTTACCCATCAGTAGAATCCTGTTTGTCAATCAGAATCATCCTGACATTCATTCTGTTTCAATCTATGTGTAAGGATTAATTAATCTGTCTATCAATCTTATTTTGACCGTCTATCAATGCCAATCAGTCTATCTGTGTTTGTAGGCTGATCTATGTTTGGTCATCATCTGTATTAATATCTATTGTAATGAAAATGGATGAGATATGGGGATTATACTGAGCAATAATACAGTATGTAATTTATGCAGGTTTATTTAAAACCATTTCAAATGCTGCAAGTGAGTGATAGCATACACACAAGTAAAAATCATGGGGTAGATCCACGTACAACGGCACATTATTGCGCCGGGCGTAACGTATCTAAGATACACTACGCCCCTGTAACTTACTTTTTTTGTTTCGAATCTTGAATGAATTCTCGCCGTAAGTCACGGCGGCGTAGTGTATCTCTTGCGGCGTAAGGGCGCGGAATTCAAATGGATGTAATGGGGGCGTGTTTTACGTAAATACGTTGTGACCCTACATAAACAACGTTTTTTAACTGTGCATGCGCCGTCCCTGGGGGTATCCCAGTGTGCATGCTCGAAATTTAACCGGAACAAGCCAATGCTTACGACAGTGACGTCATTCTACGCAAATTCCTATTCGTGAACGACGCAAAAATTTCAAATTTCTAGGCGGGAAGGACGGCCATACTTAACATTGAGTACGCCTCAGAACAGCAGATTTAACTATACGCCGGAAAAAGCCGAACGAAAACGATGTAAAAAAATGCGCCGGGCCGACGTACGTTCGTGGATCGCCGTAACTAGCTAATTTGCATACTCGCCGCGGATTTCAATGGAAACGTCACCTAGCGGCCGCCGAAAAATTGCAGCTTAGATCCGACGGCGTACTAAGACATACGCCTGTCGGATCGATCCCAGATGCCGTCGTATCTTGTTTTGTGGATACAAAACAAATATACGACGCAGGAAATTTAAAATTACGCCGGCATATCTACTGATACGCCGGCGTAATTTTAAATTTCCTGCGTCATATCTTTTGTGGATCTGCCCCCATATGTTTTAGTAAAATTTAAAGATGATGATGAATACAGCAGAAGATGGGAATTGGTTACAACAGCACATCAGTCCAGTTCAACCAGGGAAATCCATTATGACATGCATGGCACGCCCTTCGTTTCCTGAATTTATAGTCAGAACTCAGAAGTAGGGATGAGCCAAACACACCCCCGGTTCGGTTTGCAGCAGAACATGCAAACAGGCAAAAGAAATTATGCGAACACTGTTAAAGTCTATGGGACACAAACAGGCCAGATGGGCACTCGTTTTACCAGGTTTTCATTCAACATCACCGACAGACCAGGGTCAAAGAATACCAAGCCGGACGCACTTTCCTGCGTGACATAAAATAATGCAACGATCACCATTTTATTCTCTAGGGCCTATGCTAATATATATATATAGAGATAGAGAGAGAGGGAGATATTGCCTGATTGTACAGATGACGTTTTTGATGTCTTTTTGACACATCTTTTAAAAAAAATATGTTTTTGTGCAGCAATCCTATTGAATTTTCTCTATATCGAAGCCGGTGGGAAGACTTGATTGCTATGCACTACCTGCTGTGACTGACGTGCACCTCATCCTTTGAACCTCTCTCTCTCTCTCTCTATATATATATATATATATATAATATTTGGAGGTTCTAAGTAATTTTTAAGTAAAAAAATATGGATTTTTAACCACTTAAGCCCCAGATCATTTGGCTGGCCAAAGACCAAAGCACTTTTTGCATTCCGGCACTGCCTCGCTTTAACTGATAATTGCGCAGTCGTGCGACGTGGCTCCCAAACAAAATTGACGTAATTTATTCCCACAAATAGAGCTTTCTTTTGGTGGTATTTGATCACCTCTACGGTTTTTATTTTTTGTGCTATGAACAAAAATAAAGCCCCAATTTGTTTACTTTTTGCTATAATAAATATCCCCCAAAAAATAAATATATAAAAAAAAAAAATTGTTCTCAGTTTAGGCCGATACGTATTCTTCTACATATTTTTGGTAAAACAAATCACAATGAGCGTTTATTAATTGGTTTGCGCAAAAGTTATAGCATCTACAAAATAGGGGATAGTTTTATGGCATTTTATTAATAATCTTTTTTTTACTAGTAATGGCGTTGATCAGTGATTTTTATCGTGTCTGTGACATTATGGTGGACACATCGGACACTTTTGACGCCATTTTCGGACTATTGTCATTGATACAGCGATCAGTGCAATAAAAATGCACTGATTACTGTAAAAATAACACTGGCAGTGAAGGGGTTATTCAGTAGGGGCGCTCAAGGGGTTAAGTGTATCCTAGGGAGTGCTTCTAACTGTAGGGGGATGGGCTATGTGTGACATGACACTGATCACTGCTCCCGATTACAGCAGTGTTTACATCAGCATTTCCCTATTATTCCTCTCCGTGAGACGATCGCGGGTATCCCCGCAGAAATCGAGTCCGTGGCACCCGCGGTCGGACTCACAGAGCACGCTCGCTTACCCACAACATCCTAAAGGGGGCGTACAGGTACATCCATCTGCCCACAGGAGCCATTGTGTTGACGTATATAGTCGTGCACTGGTCCTTAAGTGGTTAACTTGCAAGCAACAAATGTCAGAAATAGGCTTAGTCATGAAAGGATTAACATACACTCACCGACCACTTTATTAGGTTCAATTGCTTGGAAACACAAATTGCTAATCATCCAATCACAAGGCAGCAACTCAATGCATTTAGGCATCTAGATGTGGTGAATATGAGCATCAGAATGGGGAAGGAACAGTATTTAAGAGACTTTGAAAGTAGCATGGTTGTTGGTGCCAGACAGGCTGGTCTGAGTATTTCAAAAACTGTTAATCTACTGTGATTTTCACACACAACCAACTCTAGGGAGAATAGTCCGAAAAAGAGAAATTATCCAGTGAGCAGCAGTTGTGTGGACAAAAATGCATTGTTGAGGTTAGAGGAGAATGGGCAGACTGGTTCGAGATAATAGAAAGGCAACACCCCCTGTTCAGTTTGCAGCAGAACTCCTGAACTCCTTCATTAAAGTCTATGAAAAAGTTCTCATTTTGAAGGCTTATGCAAGTAATTGGCCATAAAAGGGGTATAGGGGCCCGGGTACTGCCCTTGGGAACATGTATCAATGTAAAAAAAATATACATATTAAAAACAATAGTTTTTTCAGGAGCAGTGATTTTCATGATGATTAAAACCCACCAATAAAAAGGAAAAATTCCTTTAAATACAGTGCCTTGAAAAAGTATTCATACCCCTTGAAATTTTCCAAATGTTCCCATCTTACAACCAAAAATGTAAATGTATTTTATTGGGATTTTAAGTGACACATAATTGATAGAACACCTTTGGGATGAATTTGAGCGGAGACTGCGAGCCAGGCCTTCTTCTACAACATCAGCGCCTGACTTCACAAATGCACTTCTGGAAGAATGGTCAAACATTCCCATAGACACACTCCTAAACCTTGTGGCCAGCCCTCTCAGAAGAGTTGAAGATGTTATAGCTGCAAAGGGTGGGCCTACTCAATATTGAACCCTACGGACTAAGAGTGGGGTGCCATTAAAGTTCATGTAGTGTATATGTATGTATGTGTGTATATATATATATATATATATATATATATATATATATATATATATATATATATTGCCTATGATCGATATGTTTATATTTATTAAGTCACTGCCTTTCTGTATATCTAATCCATCTATTTATCTATCTATCAATTTTTTTATCTATCTATTTCTCTCTATTACAAATATATATATATATATATATATATACCGTATATATACCGTATATATATATATATATATATATATATATTTTATTTTTTTTTCTTTCCTCTGCAGTGTCTCTAAAAGACGCAAGCTTTAGCACACACGTCTCCTCTGCAGCACACACCCCTCTTTCTCAGAACTGTCACTTCAAGTGACAATTTTCTAGAGACTTGTTTACGCTGAGCCATAAGCACTATTTTTAATTATCCCCAGATCGATCACACACTTTATGGAGTGCTCTGATCTTTTGCATGTTCTTTCACATAAATGGAAGAGCCATGAGAGTGTGTCACCAGAAGCGGAGGAGGGGATTTTTCATCTTGTAATGAAGTGTGTAAAATCTAAAGTTTTGATTTTTTTTTTCCCACTCTCTTAACAGATGAATCTTTTGTGTGTTTTTCCTCGATCTAGAGGTACGTTGGCAGAATATAAAGCATCACACTGGGCAAAGTGGCAATAAAGAGGATGGATATTGGAGAAAGATACAAATGATTAAAGCACATTGATTAGAAAATGCAGGCAGGGGATGCTGACAAGCAGGTTGTGGATAAATTGAATGGGGGGGGGAGACAAGATACTGAAGGGTTCAGGTCTATAAAAAGCTTATGTTAAACATGTCTAGTATTGAGAGGAAAAGGAGATGATGCAACGCTGATCAATACTGAGGAAGAGCATTAAACGAGAAAGTAAAAAAGAGATTCAAAATACACAAAAAAAATCTTTGTTTTTACATTTTATTATGGACACCTACTGTATACGTATTGCGAAGACAATGTCCATCATTCCATTGTAATATCTACTTATTAAATGCAACCAGAACAGTGTATAATAATTGTAGGAACAAAGGAACATATTGATTACAATGTAATCATTCTGTGACCAAAGTGGACTGATAGCAGTGTAGTGTTAAAGAGTGATGTTACATTTAATTGATTTTGCTTCTTCTTTTTAATACAGTCTGTGACACCTTCAGGATATGTAAACATTAAAGATTTAAAACATGCACCACAAAGGACTGCAGTAGTGTGAATTGGCCCTAAATGAGCTATTCATTTTTATCTTCTTTATGTTGGCTGGAGTTCTGTTTTAAGAAACTTGATGTCTGGATTATGGTGTTACTTATAAAGATGTTATTCTAGGGAGTTGTTTGTATGCTTTATGTAAGACTTTTTTCAACGAAAGTGTTTATTTTCCACAGTAAAGGGATGTTTCGCTTTCAGAAAGGCAGCTATGGCTTATGCCGCGTACACACCATCACTTTATGTGATTAAAAAAAACGATGTTTTTAAAAACGTCAATTTAAATGACCGTGTGTGGGGGAAAACGTCGTTTTATGTCTTGTGAAAAACGGCAAAAAAAATTGAAGCATGCTTCAATTTTATGTGTCGTTTTTCAAAACGTCGTTTTTTGTTTCACAAAAATTGACCGTGTGTAGCAAAAAACGACGTTTAAAACAACGTTTTTACACCCGCGCATGCCCAGAAGCTACTTATGAAGCGAGCTTCAATGGGAAAAAGTGGTGAACGTAACCTTTGCTTTGCTAGAGCATTGTGAAAAAACAATGGTGTGTAGGCAACTTCGTCTTTGAAAATTGAAGTTTCAAAAACGTAGTTTTTTACTTCACAGAAAATGTTGTTTTTTTTCATCACATAACGTGATGGTGTGTATGCGGCATTAGAGTTGGCAGTTTTAATATTCATTGAGGGAGGGCCCCTCCCATTTATGGGAATCCATCCCTGGAACCTGGCATGTGAGGTGGATTCGATTGTTGTAAAGTATGGGGATCAGTCTCTGCAAAATCTGGCTGTCAACCTAGTATTAAGCTGGAACCAAATGGGTTTAGCCCTCTGGAATAAACCTGATGATGCTGAAGATGTTAAAACCCTTTCCTGTATAGAGTGGTGGAAATGGTGGCAAATTCCGGCATGTATAGTCTGGATGGTGAAGTAAAATATACACTATTGCTGGGAGAGAATGAATATATTTGGTAATGAAGCATTCAGAGAATGTTTCATAATTCAAGAAGTTAGGGAGGAAAGGATGGGGTGGGGGGGTGATTCGTCTTTGGAGAACAATGGGTACTAATGACACTATTGCACTACAGTTCCACGTGTATCTCCCTCCTAGTTAGGTGTGAGGCTGCCAGGTAAATGCTGTTCTTTTTTGTGCTCCTTTTTAATCAGTGGAGGAGCTGTTTGTTTTGAGCTGATCAGGGGCCCACAAGCTACACATTTGATTGTTTCTCCCTGCTTTCTGGAAAGCTTCAGAACATAGATGTGGAGTAGTCTAATGAAAAAGTCAGACGGACTTTTTCCATCGGATATACCGATCGTGTGTAGCCCCCTTGGAGTTTTTCCATCGGAAATTCCGATGAATTCCATCGGAGTTTAGATATAGAACATGTTCTATTTTTCTCCGATGAAATTCCGATGAGATTTGGCCGGGCGAAAGCCTGACTGTGTGTACTGGCATAAGTGAGCAGTATTTCAAAAGATTATGTGGACATGACCAGGAAAAGGGTAAAGTCATGGCACCAACATCACACATAAAAAAATATATCAAAGATAGAGTAGGGATACAGGACTTTTTAGGTGCACAATCAATTGATACAAAGAATAATTTTTATTGATAAAAAACAATAGTATTTATTTGGACATAATTTGAGCTAAAAACATTTGTACAATCAATTATCACTGTTCAAGTATATGTTGCATTAGATTGATACCATATTTATATTTTCTACATGTTTCCTTTGAAAACACCAAATACAGTGAAACATGGCGTAAATATAAACTTTTTTGTTTTTACCAAAAAAAAAATCTTCTTTGTATCAATTGATTGTACACCTAAAAAGTACTGTATCCCTACTCAATTTTTTTTATTTTTCTAAGTGAGCAGTCTGAAAATGTATGAAGTCACAGCTAATCCCAGGGGAAGTTGGCTGGAGAGAACATAAATAGTCTGGGGCTGGATCAGTCAAGGTTCTTGACCAGTAGGAGAAGCACCCAGCCTGGAGGGCTATCACCCTCCCAGGCAACCCAGCACCTCTACCAAGAGGTACCCTAGGGCTAAAGGCACTACTTTCTGAGGGATTTCAAGCAAAGGAAGGGGGATTTCACCTAGGATTCAGTCTGGTGAGTCCACTAAGCAACTGTCTGCCTGATTTGTGAGTACAGACCTGAAAGCAGGATCCAGGTGAATGCTACTGTTGTTAACCCCAGGTGCACAAAGATTGAGGTTAGCTCGGCCAGGTACACTGCTATTCGTGTCCCAGTGCTGCCCTTTCCCAAAGCCATCTAAGGGACTTTTCTAAGAAGTATTTTTAGAAGAAAAAGGGGGATCCTTTTGCTACTGTATTAAACTCTGATGTATACCACAGCTCTTTAACTCAAGTTGAACTGCAAAAAATTAAAAAAAACAATTATTGAGCCTGAAGTGAGGGTGCTACTGTGTATTACTGTTGAGAAATAGAACCTGGGACACAATAGCAGGACCAACGAAAGGGTAAGCGCTACACACTATTTATGTGTATCACCTTTGAGAAGGTCACAGAAAAGGAACAGCAACCTTTCACTTGTTCGCCATGTGTTATCCCAAAGGAGCCTCAGTAAAGTGATTTACATTTTCTTGAACCAAGCCAGGGATGGACTGGCCATTGGGACTACAGGGAGTTTCCCGGTGGGCCAATGGCTCAGTGGGCTGGCTTCAGTGACAGTGGACCGCCACCACCTCCGCTCCTCTGTCTCTCCCTTCCCGCAGCGCTCAGCTGGGGGGGAACAAAGAAGCAGGGGGAGGACTAGAGGAGCAGGGATGTAGACAGAGGAGCATAGGGGAGAGGTCAGACAGCTGATTCAACACCTATGGCCTGGGAGTTTCTCTCTTCTGCCTAATCTTGTCCCATAAGGGGGTGCACTGAACTGATTCTTTGCCCCGGGTGAAATAATGTCTAGCTTCCCCACTGGTACTACTACCAGTACCAGCCGTTCTACTCTAATAAAGTAGAATGGCTAGTGGCTAGTGAAGGGGGAGAGGGGGCTTGGGTGGCTGGGGGGGGGATGCGGGAGTTGTCTGGCCGCCATGGGAGAGAACTGTCAAAGTGGGCCAGTCTGGATGAAGTCCAGGGCCAAATTTCTGTCCCAGTCCAGCCCTGAACCAAGCTGTAACTTTGGTACACCTGGCAGCCAGGCTGTTATGCTAAAGATGACTATTGACCACTTGAATATTTACTCTTCTTTATGACCAGGCCGTTTTTTGCGATATGGTACTGCATTACTTTATCTGACAATTGCGTGGTCATGCAACGCTGTATCCAAATAAAATGTATGCCATTTTTTCACACACTAATAGAGCTCTATTTTGGTGGTATTTGATCACCACTACTTTGCTCTACAAAAAAAAAAATGACAATTTAAAAAAAAAAAATATATATATATATATATATATATATATATATATATATATATTTAACTTTCTGCTATAAAATATATACATTTAACCACTTAAAGTGTAAGTAAACCCCCCTATGGTTTTCAGCCAAGGAAGCCGCCATCTTTGCCTCTGTTTAATCTACAACTGCCATGATGCTGCACATGTGATCAGCTATGACACCAGCCATTGGATGGTTTGACAGTTTGGTTGAGAGCACAACCAATAGGAGTGTTACATTCCCGGCACATGCCGGAAATGAAACTGTTTAATGGATGGGTTTACTTCCGCTTTAAGACCCGGACCAAAATGCAGCTAAAGGACCTTGCCCCTTTTTGCGATTCGGCACTGCGTCGCTTTAACTGACAATTACGCGGTCGTGCGACGTAGCTCCCAAACAAAATGGGCGTCCTTTTTTTCCCACAAATAGAGCTTTCTTTTGGTGGTATTTGATCACCTCTGCGTTTTTTTTTTGCGCTATAAACAAAAATAGAGCGACAATTTTGAAAAAAATTCAATATTTTTTTACTTTTTGCTATAATAAATATCCCCCAAAAATATATAAAAAATAGTTAATAGTTTTTTTTACTCAGTTTAGGACGATACGTATTCTTTTACCTATTTTTGCTAAAAAAATCGCAATAAGCAATAAGGGTTGGTTTGCGCAAAATTTATAGTGTTTACAAAATAGGGGATAGTTTTATTGCATTTTTATAAAAAAAATATTTTTTTACTACTAATGGCGGCGATCAACAATTTTTTTCGTGACTGCGACATTATGGCGGACAGTTCGGACAATTTTGACACATTTTTGGGACTATTGTCATTTTCACAGCAAAAAATGCATTGTTTATTGTGAAAATGACAGTTGCAGTTTGGGAGTTAACCACAAGGGGTCGCTGATAGGGTTATGTGTTCCCTGAAGTGTGTTTACAACTGTAGGGGGGTGTGGCTGTAGGTGTGACGTCATCGATTGTGTCCCCCTATAAAAGGGATGACACGATCGATGCAGCCGCCACAGTGAAGAACGGGGAAGCCGTGTTTACACACGGCTCTCCCCGTTCTTCAGCTCCGGGGACTGATCGCGGGTCTCCAGCGGCGATCGGGTCCGCTGGTCCCGCGGTCCCCGGGTCGCTGGAGCGCGTCGCTGGCGCGCGCCCGCGGCCCGTGGCTGGGTACTAGTACAGGACGTACCTGTACGTACATGTGCCCAGCTGTGCCATTCTGCCAACGTATATGTGCAGGAGGCGGTCCTTAACCACTTGCCGTCATGTGATGTCCTCAGGATTCAATGCCGCTGCGCGCCCCCGGGGGCGCGCATCGCGGCGATCGTTGTTGCGGGGTGTCAGTCTGACACCCTGCAACACCGATCTCGGTAAAAAGTCTCTCACGGAGACTCTTTACCACGTGATCAGCCGTGTCGAATCACGGCTGATCACGATGTAAACAGGAAGAGCCGTTGATGGCTCTTCCTCACTCGCGTCTGACAGACGCGAGTAGAGGAGAGCCGATCGGCGGCTCTCCTGACAGGGGGGGTTCGCGCTGATTGTTTATCAGCGCAGCCCCCCCTCGGATCGCCACATGGACCACCAGGGATGCCCACCCTGGACAACCAGGGAAGGGCAGATGAAAAAAAAAAAAAAGGCTGTAAAAAAAAAAAAAGCATTTAAAAAAAAAAGATGCCAATCAGTGCCCACAAATGGGCACTGATTGGCAACATAGGTAAATCAGTGTTGCCCCAGTGTCCATCAGTGCCACCCCACATTGTCCATCAGTGCCACTCTACAGTGTCCATCAGTGCCACTCTACAGTGCCCATCCATGCCCAGTGCCCACCTATCAGTGCCCATCTGTGCCACCCATAAGTAGCCATCAGTGCCGCCCATAAGTGCCCATCTGTGCCGCCTATGAGTGCCCAGTGCCGCTCATGAGTGCCCATCAGTGCCGCCCATGAGTGCCCATCAGTGCCGCCTATGTGTGCCCATCAGTGCCGCCTATGTGTGCCCATCAGTGCCGCCTATGTGTGCCCATCAGTGCCGCATACAAGCGCCGCCAATCAGTGCCACCTCATCTGTGCCCGTCAGTACTACCTCATCGATGTCCATCAGTGCCATCTCATCGGTGCCCATCAGTGCCGCCATATCAGTGCCCGTAATTGAAAGAGAAAACTTACTTATTTACAAAAAAATTAACAGAAAAAAATAAAAACGTATTTTTTTTAAAAAAAATTCAGTCTTTTTTTAGTTGTTGCACAAAAAAAAAATCGCAGAGGTGATCAAATACCACCAAAAGAAAGCTCTATTTGTGGGAAAAAAAGGACGCCAATTTTGTTTGGGTACAGTGTAGCATGACCGCGCAATTGCCATTCAAAGTGCGACAGTGCTGAAAGCTGAAAATTGGCTTGGGCGGGAAGGTGTATGCCCTGTATGGAAGTGGTTAAGTGGTTAAGTGGTTAAAAAATGTAAAAATCGAATTTCTTCATAAATTTAGGATAATATGTATTTTGCTACATGCTTTTGGTAAAAACATCCCAATAAACGTATATTGATTGGTTTATGCAAACATTATAGGTTCTACAGGGTATGTTATATATCTATGGAATATATATATTTTTTAATACTAGTAATGGCAGCGATCAGCGACTTATAGTGGGAATGCGATATTATGGTGGTCAATCGGACACTAACTGAAACTTTTGACCCTTTTTGGGAACCAGTCTCAGTAATACAGTGATCAGTGCTAAAAATATACACTGTCACTGTAAAGATGACACTGGCTGGGAAGGGGCTAAACATCTAGGGCGATGAAAGAGTTGACTGTGTACCTAGCTAGTGTTTTTGTGACATGTGTGTGCTGCTTTTACATAAGAAAGAGATTGATTTTATTCCCTTTGCAGGGACCCAAAATCTACTCCTTCCCCCCTGTCAGAATGGAGATCTGCCTTGTTTATACAGCAGAAGTGACCCACTGGTGGCATGGATGTGCACCCTGTAGGCAGAAGAGCAGATTTACACTTCGGAGCTGGTTGAAAATGCTCGGAAAATCTCAGAAATACTCCATACACGAGTCTTTCCAAGGTTTTCCGAGTTCAGCCGAGGTGTCTTTGGGCCTTTCCGAGTGATTCCGAGGCTCTCTGGTGCCCCCACCTCTGGACGCATGCAGAATTGCATGCCATTGAAGTCAATGCGGAACTAATTATTTTCGTTTCCATTGACTTCAATGGGGAAACTCGCTTTAATATGCAAGTATTTTGGATTACAAGCATTCTCCTGGACCGGATTATGCTCGTGATCCAAGGTTCCACTGTGATCCTGCACAGGAGGACCACACTGTATTAGTAAATCTGCTATAGGGCGGTCCGGAGGTGGTTAAAGTATTTGTCAAACCAAAACCTTATTTTCTAGATTTGGACAGAGTATGGAAGATTTGGAATGCATGGGGTTTTTGACTGGACATCAGTGGCGGCCCATTTATAGAGAGCACACGGGTGCCACCTCCCCCTATCCATGCGTCCGGCCACCTGATTTACATATTAGGGCACTGGACTATGGACTCCAATGCAGGGTGGGTGTTTTTCTGAAGCACCTGATTAGAGCCAGAGGCTCTAATAGGCTTTAAAAAAGGATGGGCTCGGAGCGCAGAGCATTGCATTCCGAGCTCACCCAGTTGTTCGACAATAGCAAATACATTTTCGCTATTTTCACACTAAAGTTCCTCCCTGCCAATCAGGAAGCAGGTCCCCCACAGAAGGCCAAGATTGGTAGGCACAGTAATGGTTAATTTTAAGTATTGTGCCCATAAGTCTTTTTGTTTTATTGTTTGAATCAAACAAGATAGAAAATGGAAGTTGTTATTCATTATCTGCACACTCTTTATGGAACCAAAAAGTTCCAAATATGATATCCAAGCTACAGAACATTAGGGATGGGCCGAACACCCCCCCTTTGGTTTGCACTAGAACTTGCAAACAGACAAAAAAATTGTGCGAATGTGTGATCATCGTTAAAGTCTATGGGACACGAATGTGAAAAATCAAAAGTGCTAATTTTAAAGGCTTATATGCAAGTCATTACCATAACATGTGTTTGGGGACCTGGGGCCTGCCCCATGTATCAATGCAAAAAAATATGAAAATGTTTCAGGAGCAGTGATTTTAGGAATGCTTAAACTGAAACAATAAAAATTACATATTCCTTGCTTACAGCTGTAATGGATGGCCAGATCCCGGCAATATACATAAACAATTATTTTTTTTTTAAGTGCCGTGGGCGTCCCCCCAAAATCCATACCAGACCCAAAGGGCCTGGTATGCATGGGGGAACCCATGCAGTTTTTTTCTTCTGTCATAGGGCTCCCCTAACCACTTCAGAACACTATATTATATATTGTACACTGCACTATATACACTACTCTGTATTTTATATACTACACTGACTGTACTATATACTCTGAACTGCAGTATATATACTATATACTCTGTAGCATATAGTATAGTGAAATTGGGCCTTAGGTGTTGGTGGTGGCAGAACGCAGTAACCCCTCACAGTTACTCTTGTTGGGCGCAGGAACAGGCCCTGCTGTTAACTATTATATCAAAAATTTGCCCCTGTTTAACAGGGTCAGAAAATTTTGGCATTGGGTGGTGGTGGTGCCACAATACTGTAACCCTTCACAGTTACTCTTGTTGGGCACAGGAATGGGCCCTGCTGTTAAATATAATTTCAAAAATTGTAATTACACGCCTCTGTTAAACAGAGGCAGAAAAATTGAGCCTTGGGTGGTGGTGGTGGTGCCCTAAAACAAAAATATTGTTGGAAGCTAGCATCATCATGATTGAGGAGGAATAGGATAGGCAGCATAGGCTTCAAGGGATCCGAGACCCATAGCAAATTCAATCAGTTACATCAGCATCAGGTGCTTGATAAATGTGAGCCTATCAACGGAGTCTGTGGACAGGCACACTCTTTGATCCACTACAAAACCTCCAGCAGCACTGAATGTGGATTCAGAAAGCATGCTGGATGAAGGACAGGCCATTAGCTCAATTGCATATTGAGCAAGTTCTGGCCAGTGGTCCATTCTCAAGACTCAGTAACCCAGTGGATGCACTGTTGGAAAGGTCTCAGAGTCTGCACTTGCCACTAGATATTCCTGCACCATATAATGCAGACGCTGGCGATGGTTGCTGGAACCTTGGCACTGAGGACTGAAAAATTGATTAAAGCCGGCCACCTTCTCCACTGCCTCAGAAACACGTTGTCCAGCACCAGGAAATGGTAACCTCCCAGGGTCTGGAAATGCGTAACACAAACTTTTCTTCAAGGCCTCCTGAAGATGTTTCATCCTCTGCTCCCTCTGCAAAGGCAGGATGAGTTCTGCAACCTTACCCCTGTAACGTGGATCAAGAAGGGTTGCCAGTAATTATCCCTCTCCTTAATATCACGAATCCTAGGGTCCTTTTGCAGGCTTTGCAGAATCAGTGAGGACATGCAGCCCAAGTTTGCAGAGGCATTCCATTCTGAGTTTTAAGGATCAGTGCCATTCAGTGCTGCCTATCAATGCCTATCGGTGCCACCCATTAGTGCCACCTATCAGTGTTCATCAGTGACATCTATCAGTGCAGCCTCATCAGTGACTCCTGATCAGTGCCCAGCAGTGCCGCCTCATCAGTGCCCATCAGTGCCACATATCAGTGGCCATCAGTGCTGCCTTATCAGCGTCTATCAGTGCAGCTTGTCAGTGCCAATCTGTGCCGCCTCATCAGCACACATTAGTAAAAGAGAAAAGTTACCTGTTTGAAAAAATTTATAACAAACTATGAAAACAGTTTTTTTATAAAATTTGGGGATTTTTTGTTTGTTTAGCAAAAAAAAATAAAACCCTAAGTAGTGATTAAATAGCACCAAATGAAAGCTCTATTTGTGTGAATTTTTTTTTATAAAAATGTCATATGGGTACAGTTTAGCATGACTGCGCAATTTGTCAATCAAAGAGTGACAGTGCTGAAAGCTGAAAATTGGCTTGGGCAGGAAGGGGGTTTAAGTGGCCAGTAAGCAAGTGGTTAACTATGCTCCCAGCACCAAGTTTTACAAATCCAATACTGCAAGGGGAGGCAAAAAAAATGAGTAGCACAAGTTACTATACTTACAGAAATTTCCCCTCACTGACAGAAGTAAAACCTGGCAGGAGTTTAAATCCTTTCCTACTCAATATATATATATATATATATATATATATATATATATATATATATATAGGTAGATTCATGAACAAGAGCCTACATTTACGGCAGCGTAGCTTAGCGTGTTTAGGCTACGCCGCCGTAAGTTAGCTAGGCAAGTACATGATTCACAATGTACTTGCCTGCTAAGTTACGACGGCGTAGCCTAAATCGGCGGGCGTAAGGGCGCCTAATTCAAATGTGTTGGAGGGGGGCATGTTTTATGTTAATGAGGCTTGACCTCACGTTTTTTACGTTTCTTTTATACTGCGCATGCGCCGGGCGCCTACATTTCCCAGTGTGCATTGCGGCTAAGTACGACGCACGGGCCTATTGATTTAGACGTGGACGTAAACAACGTTAATCCCGATTCGCGGACGACTTACGCAAACGACGTAAAAAATTTGAATCTTGCGGCGGGAACGTCGGCCATACTTTAACATTGTTATTCCACCAAATAGATGGAATAACTTTAGGCCTGAAAATGCCTTACGGAAACGGCGTAAATCTACTGCGGCGGCCGGGCGTACGTTCATGAATCGGCGTATCAACTCATTTACATATTCTACGCCGACCGCAATGGAAGCGCCACCTAGCGGCCATCCGAAAAATTGCAACCTAAGATAGGACGGCGCAAGTTTCAGCAGACATGTTCGGTCGTGTGTAGGCCCGAGCGTGCAGGATTCCAGCAAACATTTGCCCGCCGGGCCTTTTCCCAGCGGACAAATATTCCTGGACTTGTTTTAAAACAGTCCGCTGGAATCCTGCCCGCTCGGACATGTTCGGTCGTCTGTACAGACCTACCGTACATGTCCGAGCGCCCGCCATCCCTCGCATGCGTCGAATGACTTCAACGCATGCTTGGAAGCATTTAACTGGCAGGCCCGCCCATGTCGCCGCGTCATTGTCGCGGCGACACCGCGTCATCAACGCGGCGACACCGCGGACATGCCCCGCGTATTGTTTACGCGCGGCTTTCTGTACGATGGTTAGTACAGCCATCGTACAGAAAGCCCCGGGCAGACATGTACGGTGAAAACGGTCCGGCGGACCGGTTTCATCGTACATGTTTGCTGGTGTGTACACGGCCTAACTCTTACTAAATCTACCTAATAAACTTTAAGTTAAATTTTACATGTAAGCCTAAATACATACTGTATGTCTGCTTACAGCATTACATTTATGCTTAAAACAAAACAGAAGACCAAGACTGGTAGGCTATTTCCCATGTAGCACTATAATAGTTAATTTACAGTATTGTACCAATATGTCCTTTTGTTTTATTGTTTGGCTCAAACAAGATGAAAAATGGAAGTTGGCCTCTTTTAACTGTTTAACAATTATGAACAGCCAATGGAAAAACAAAAAAACAAAAAACAAAAAAAAACATACTAAAGCACAAAAGGCTAGTTCTAATTCCTATGTTACAGAAAGACAAGTCACCATATCTTAATAAGCCCAGCAAAGGGACTGCAGTATGAGTCACAATAGATGCTCTTTCCAAAGCTCCTTATCTCACTTCATCCCACTATTATACAGTGTGAAAGCCTCAGCTGTGGGGATATATTATGTGAACTACGGTTTAATTGTACAATTAACCTTTGTTGTACAATTTGGTTTTTAAACAGTGCTTCTCTTACCTCCCTCTGATTTCAGACTCATTTGAAATAAATTACTCAGAGCATTTAAAAATGCAAAACGAAAGCTGTGTGATCCCACAAGCCTGGAAGAGGTCGTCAGGTTGTCACACCTGTATCTGGGTTTGTCACATACGGCATGACAGACCTGTCATTATGCATGCATTTTTCCCGCTATCTGAGCACATACATAATATCACTGTGACAGTGGCTAGATAAATTGTTGTAATTAGTTTAATATTGTTGCCTATAGATCATATAAAATACCCTTTGCTGCCTACTGTAATAATACTGTGATCCTTGTCAGTCGGTTTGTTTGTTGTATTTAATCATTGTCAAAAAAACAATTTAAAGTAACCAGTATTTTTTCTTTAACGACCACATAAATACAAAAAAATCTAACAAAATTGCTACATCTATCTGATTATTATGGAAGAGCCCTGGGGCCATCATAAAAAAAAAAAAATACTAAATTCTGAGTTTCAAAGTCAGAATTCTGAGATTAAAAATACAGAATTCTGTGTTTCAAAGTCAGAATTCTGAGATTAAATGTCAGAATTCTGAGATTAAATGTCAGAATTCTGAGATTAAATGTCAGAATTCTGTGTTTCAAAGTCAGAATTCTGATATTAAATGTCAGAATTCTGAGATTTAATCTCAGAATTCTGAGATTAAATCTCAGAATTCTGAGTTTCAAAGTCAGAATTCTGAGATTAAATGTCAGAATTCTGAGATTAAATCTCAGAATTCTGAGATTAAATGTCAGAATTCTGAGTTTCTAAATATAGCAGTCTCTATTAGGAGGATTTTAGGAGCAATTAGCAATAATGTAGTAACACACATAGACCATGATTCTGCAGACATACAAGTGTGGTGCTCTAGATATTGATCTGTAAATCTATTTTAGTTACAGCATACAGTATGGGGAAGCAGGCAGTGCTGGGCTCTCTGGTTCCTCTACGGTATTAATAGTTCCTCAGTTTGCTGTGATCTGCTCTAACATAAAGAGGGATGCTGAAAACGAGTGTATTGTGTGTCTGTGTGTGTGTGGGGGGGGGGGGGGTGATGACACAGCTTCCATAGATAACAGAACACAATGCACCCCAACTTTGTGGAAAACATTGCACTGTTGCCTCAACATGAGAGAATTGTGAGCACAATGTGTGTCTTTGTTCAGAACGGCTTGATCATAGCAATTACATGTCTGACTAATTCTTACAGAGAATGAACCCCATATTACACATAAAAATCGATGCTGGTATATTGCTTGAGAAATAGCTCAATGCATAGAGTGACAGACTTGTGATTAATATTTTGTGGGTTCGAATCCAGGAGAGAGCACAATCTGTTTTTAAATTGTATATATATATATACATATTATTTTATACATTGCTCTTAGATTAAATAGAGATATCCCAATACCAATATTAGTAAATCAATATATTGAAAATGTATATGTCTTAAAAACATTAAGCTCTGAGCTGGATTCGAACCCAAAACTTATAAACACAGAAGTCTATTACTCTAACCACTGAGCTATTACAAAAGTCATGAAACTCTAATGATATTTTAGGTTTAATATGAGGTTCATTCTTTGTAAGAACTAGTCCAGACATGTAATTGCTATGATTAAGCCATTCTGACCATAGACACACATTGTCCTTCTAGCCATTCACAATTCTCTCATGTTGGGGCCACAGTGCAATGTTTCCTAAAAGTTGGGGTGCATTGTGTTCTGCTATCTATGGAAGCTGTGTCATCAGCCCCCCCCCCCCCACACACACACAGACAGACAATACACTCGTTTTCAGCATCCCTCTTTATGTTAGAGCAGATCACAGCAAACTGAGGAACTATTAATACAGTAGAGGAACCAGAGAGCCCAGCACTGCCTGCTTCCCCATACTGTATGCTGTAACTAAGATAGATTTACAGATCAATATCTAGAGCACAAAACTTGTATGTCTGCAGAATCATGGTCTATGGGTGTTACTACATTATTGCTAAATGCTCCTAAAATCCTCCTAATAGAGACTGCTATATTTAGAAACTCAGAATTCTGAGATTTAAAGTCAGAATTCTGAGATTAAATGTCAGAATTCTGAGATTAAAAGTCAGAATTCTGAGTTTCAAAGTCAGAATTCTGAGATTAAAAGTCAGAATTCTGAGTTTCAAAGTCAGAATTCTGAGATTAAAAGTCAGAATTCTGAGTTTCAAAGTCAGAATTCTGAGTTTCAAAGTCAGAATTCTGAGATTAAAAGTCAGAATTCTGAGTTTCAAAGTCAGAATTCTTTGATTAAAAGTCAGAATTCTGAGATTAAATGTCAGAATTCTGAGTTTCAAAGTCAGAATTCTGAGATTAAAAGTCAGAATTCTGAGATTAAAAGTCAGAATTCTGAGTTTCAAAGTCAGAATTCTGAGATTAAATGTCAGAATTCTGAGTTTCAAAGTCAGAATTCTGAGATTAAAAGTCAGAATTCTGAGATTAAAAGTCAGAATTCTGAGTTTCAAAGTCAGAATTCTGAGATTAAAAGTCAGAATTCTGAGATTAAAAGTCAGAATTCTGAGATTAAAAGTCAGAATTCTGAGTTTCAAAGTCAGAATTCTGAGATTAAAAGTCAGAATTCTGAGATTAAAAGTCAGAATTCTGAGTTTCTTTTAATCTAGTAGTCTCTATTAGGAGGATTTTAGGAGCATTTAGCAATAATGTAGTAACACCCATAGACCATGATTCTGCAGACATACAAGTGTGGTGCTCTAGATATTGATCTGTAAATCTATCTTAGTTACAGCATACAGTATGGGGAAGCAGGCAGTGCTGGGCTCTCTGGTTCCTCTACTGTATTAATAGTTCCTCAGTTTGCTGTGATCTGCTCTAACATAAAGAGGGATGCTGAAAACGAGTGTATTGTCTGTGTGTGTGTGTGGGGGGGGGGGGTTGATGACACAGCTTCCATAGATAACAGAACACAATGCACCCCAACTTTGTGGAAAACATTGCAATGTGGCCCCAACATGAGAGAATTGTGAATGGCTAGAAGGCAGAAGGACAATGTGTGTCTATGGTCAGAACGGCTTAATCATAGCAATTACATGTCTGGACTAATTCTTACAGAGAATGAACCCCATATTAAACCTATAAAAACAGTAGATATTTATGACTTGGGTTATAGCTCAGTGGTTAGAGTAATAGACTTCTGTGTTTATAAGTTTTGGGTTCGAATCCAGCTCAGAGCTTAATTTTTTTAAGACATATACATTCTCAATATATTGATTTACTAATATTGGTATTGGGACATCTCTATTTTAATCTAAGAGCAATGTATAAAATAATATGTATATATATATATAACTTAAAAACAAATTGTGCTCTTTCCTGGATTCGAACCCACAAAATATCAATCACAAGTCTGTCACTCTATGCATTGAGCTAATTCTCAAGTTATATACCTGTATTGATTTTTATGTGTAATATGGGGTTCATTCTCTGTAAGAATTAGTCCAGACATGTAATTGCTATGATCAAGCCGCTCTGAACAAAGACACACATTGTGCTCACAATTCCCTCTTGTTGGGGCAACAGTGCAATGTTTCCACAAAGTTGGGGTGCATTGTGTTCTGTTATCTATGGAAGCTGTGTCATCACCCCCCCCCACCCACTCACACACACACAGACAGACAATACACTCGTTTTCAGCATCCCTCTTTATGTTAGAGCAGATCACAGCAAACTGAGGAACTATTAATACCGTAGAGGAACCAGAGAGCCCAGCACTGCCTGCTTCCCCATACTGTATGCTGTAACTAAAATAGATTTACAGATCAATATCTAGAGCACCACACTTGTATTTCTGCAGAATCATGGTCTATGGGTGTTACTACATTATTGCTAATTGCTCCTAAAATCCTCCTAATAGAGACTGCTATATTTAGAAACTCAGAATTCTGACTTTAAATCTCAGAATTCTGAGATTTAATCTCAGAATTCTGACTTTAAATCTCAGAATTCTGACTTTAAATCTCAGAATTCTGACTTTAAATCTCAGAATTCTGACTTTGAAACTCAGAATTCTGACATTTAATCTCAGAATTCTGACATTTAATCTCAGAATTCTGACTTTAAATCTCAGAATTCTGACTTTGAAACTCAGAATTCTGACATTTAATCTCAGAATTCTGACATTTAATCTCAGAATTCTGACATTTAATCTCAGAATTCTGACATTTAATCTCAGAATTCTGACATTTAATCTCAGAATTCTGACTTTAAATCTCAGAATTCTGACTTTAAATCTCAGAATTCTGACATTTAATCTCAGAATTCTGACTTTAAATCTCAGAATTCTGACTTTGAAACTCAGAATTCTGACATTTAATCTCAGAATTCTGACATTTAATCTCAGAATTCTGACATTTAATCTCAGAATTCTGACTTTGAAACACAGAATTCTGTCTTTTTAATCTCAGAATTCTGACTTTGAAACTCAGAATTTAGTATTTTTTTTTTTTTATGATGGCCCCAGGGCTCTTCCATAGATTATACAGTAATTCTGGTTACTTGGCTTTGGTGATAGCAATGGTTACTTGCCACTGATTATAACTCTTGTTTTTTGACTTTGGTTATAATGCTGGTTACTTGGTCATGATTATACTTCTAGATCCTTGGCTTTGGTCTAAGTACTGTATTTGTTACTTGGCACTGATTATACTTTTAGTTGCTTGGCTTTGGTCTTAGTACAGGTTATTTGGCACTGTCTATAATTTTGGTTCTGGTTCTGGTTATCGCCCTTTAAAGTTATTAATACCTGACAGTTAAATAGCTACACACACATTATTGACACAAAGACATAACGTTAGATTTAAAAAACTAGCAAAAAAAAAATGTATATAGAAATGATAAAAAAGGTAAATGGAACACACATTAAAACCTGTATTACCCTGATCAAGATGGGGTCCATGTTATTTTATAACTGTTTTTAGATATTTTATAGTTCAGTTTTTGTATGTCCCAGCCTAAATTTGTCAATTATAGAAATAACTGTCAAATGAGCTGCTTTAGATAATTTAGTAGCACTCCTTTACTATATTAATTATTTTCTGCATACTCTCATGGTTAAAAAATCTTAGCCAAGAAGTTCCAAATATGATAATAAAGCTACAGAACACTTCAAGTACACCTGTATATGCACAAATGTGGCACCTATATATGTTTTTGGTATTGGGTACTTCGTAGGTGTCAAAAAGTAAAAAAAAAACACAAGAAACTGAGAAACTCTTTTTGACAAAAACCTTTATCAAAAAATAAAAAAATAGTGTCACTTGATGTAAATCCATTGTCAATCTTGAAGCCTGCCAGATCCAAAAAATAGAAGAAAATAAAAACTGATCTGCCTCCTGGGAGGCCTCCCGCCAACTGCCCGTTCTGCACTTTGACAGCTCTTATATAGGCATCCAACTACCGGCTACATCACCCTGGATCTGCACTCCCTCTGACATTATGGGACGTTGGCAGGTGGCCTCACAGGAGGCGGAGCGGTTTTATTTTTTTGTTTATTTTTCGGGCCCGGTGGGCGTCATGATTGACAATGGATTTTTGTTAAAGGGGGCTTCCAGAATCTGATAAACAACCCCCGCCCACAGACCCCGACAACCACAGCCCAGGGTTGTCGGGAAGAGGACCTTCCAGAAAAAAAAAGGAAAAAAATTATTGCGCAGGTGGAAACAAATAAAAGTGAAATATAAACTGCTTGCAATGTCACAACAGAACATATTGTGTGAAAACAAAAAGTAAAACATTGCCTTACTATATGATTATCCAAAAACAACTTTCTTAAAACAATTGTTTTTTTATAAAGGACTTGTCAAAAACAGTTTCTTGTGGTTCTTACTTTTTGACACTTTTTCGGTGAATGGGTAGGGGTACAATGTACCCAATAGCCATTCACATGGGGGGGGGATCTTTAAAATCACTACTTTTGAAAAAACAATTGTTTTTTAAAAACAATTTGCATTGATACATGCTCCTTCTCAGGGTAGTACCTGGACATCCATACATATTTGATTTTTCCTGTTGACTCACATAGACTTCAATGGGGTTGGCCGTTTGGGTCAGAACTTTTCCCCTGTTCAGGAGTTCTGCTGCAATCTAAACAAGGGGAAGTTCGGCCCATCTCTACTATTGCATCACAAAAATGATTGAATACATTATGTACACATTTTTGGTATCATGTGTCCCCAGCATGCACCAGTCTGTGATGTTACAAGGGGGAGGCAGTGTCACCAGGTGACATCGCCAGGTGGCCCCAACCATATCTATATAAGAATGGTTAAACGGTGAGGAGGCGGTCAGCTGTCAATGATTGCAGATCATTTTATTTATTTTTTATTTTTGGGGTGCTTGCTCATCCCGCCTCCCTTTCCTGACCTGCCAGGCTGCGTACTCAGATAAGGGTCTGGTATGGTTTTGGGGGGGAACCCCACGCTGTTGTTTTTCTAAATTATGATGTGTGGTTCACCGGAAATTGTGCTGGAAATCGCCAAGAAATTGCAGCCGTGGAAAAAACAGGAGGGGCGGGAGAGAGGGCAAAGAAACATCACGTCATATGAACTCTAACGTCAATGAATCGCCTCTGCCACTCCCCCCCCTGACATGACACCAATGATGACTCAGACCCCCAAATATGTATAATAAGGATGAGATCGATGTTCGAGTCGAACGTAAGTTCGACTTGAACATCAGGTGTTCTCCTGTTTTCCAAATAGCGAACTAATTGGGGTGTTTGCGGCAAATTCGAAAGCTGCGGACCACCCTTTAAAAGTCTATGGGAGAAATCAAAAGTGCAAATGTTAAAGGTTAATATGCAAGTTATTGTCATAAAAAGTGTTTGGGGACCTGGGTCGTGCCCCAGGGGACATGTATCAATGCAAAAAAAGTTTTAAAAACAGACGGTTTTTCAGGAGCAGTGATTTTAATAATGCTTACTGAAACAATAAAAATGAAATATTTCTTTAAATTTCATACCTGGGGGTGTCTATAGTATGCCTGTAAAATGGCACATTTTTCCCGTGTTTAGAACAGTCCCTGCACAAAATGAAATTTCTAAAGGAAAAAAAGTAATTTAAAACTACTTGCGGCTATTATAAATTGCTGGGTCCCAGCAATATAGATAAAAAGTCATTAAAAAAGGGGCGGGGTCACCTGTGCATGGGGCAGTTGGACATGGCCCTTGGCTATTTAAGAGCTGTCACGGAGGGTCTCATATCATTTGGCGGGCGTCTCCCATGGAGGCGGAATCGATCGTGGCGGCGTGTATCATCGGGTCGTGGAAGGATTACAACACTGGAATTTTTTTTTTCATTAAAGGACTTGTCCTAAGCTGCGTCTGTGTTTTTTTAACCATTTTTGTAATTTTTTGGGGTGAAATGGTAGGGGTACAATGGGCTCTCTTGTCCCCCTCCTCTTTTCCTGCGGCCTGCCAGGTTGCATGCTCGGATAAGAGTCTGGTATGGATTTTTGGGGGGAACCCCATGCCATTTTTTATTTTGGCATGGTTGTTCCCCTTAAAATCCATACCAGACCTGAAGGACCACCCCCAGGGAACCCCTATGCCATTTAAAAAAAAATGGCGCAGGGCTCCCATTAATATCCATACCAGACCTGAAGAGCCTGGTATGGAATTTGGGGGGACCCCACGCAATTTTTTTTTTAATTTTGGTTCGGGGTTCCCCTTAATATTCATACCAGACCAAAAGGGCCTAGTAATGGACTGGGGGGAACCCATGCCATTTTTTTAATTACTTTTATCTGTATTGCCGGGACCCGACAATTCATTATAGCCGCGAGTAGTTTTAAATGACTTTTTGTCCTTTAGAAATGTCATTTTGTGCAGGGACTGTTCTAAACACGGGAAACATGCACCACTTTACAGGCATACTATAGACACCCCCCAGGTATGAAATTTAACCACTACCCCACCGCGCCATAGCGAAAATACTGCTACAGCGCGGTGGAGTTATTCCGGGACGACGTCCCTGGGACGTCCTCCCAGAATCCTTCACTCGCGCGCCCCCTGGGAATCATCTGTGAGCGCCGGGTCTAGAAGACCCGGCGCATCACAGATCGCGGTAAATCGCCGCTGATAGCTGCGGTTTACCACGTGATCGCTCTGTCAAATGACGGAGCGATCACTTGTAAACAAACCGGCGTCATTTCATGACGCCGGTTCCTCCCTCTCCTCTCTGTACCGATCGGTACAGTGTGAGAGGAGAGGGGGGAGAGCGGCAGCAGCAGCAGCTGCTGTGGCTGGATCTGTGACAAATGCAGTCACAGATCCATCCCTCCCTCCCTGTGCAATACTCTGCAATTAACCCCTCATACTCTGCAATACCCCCATACCCCCCATACTCTGCAATTATCCACCCATACTCTGCAATTAACCCCCATACTCTGCAATTAACCCCCATACTCTGCATTTAACCCCCCATACTCTGCATTTAACCCCCCGTACTCTGCAATTAACCCCCCATACTCTGCAATAACCCCCCCATACTCTGCAATAACCCCCCCATACTCTGCAATAACCCCCCCATACTCTGCAATACCACCCAATACTCCGCAATACCCCCAATACTCCGCAATACCTGCTAATATGACAGAAACAAGATTTTTTTTTTTTTTTTTTACAGAATTTTCAGTGTTTTTTCTTTTATAGCGCAAAAAATAAAAATCGCAGAGGTGATCAATTACCACCAAAAGAAAGCTCTATTTGTGGGAAAAAAAGGACAAAAATTTCAGATGGGCACAATGTTGTATGACTGAGTAATTGTCATTCAAATTGTGAGAGCACCGAAAGCTGAAAATTGGTCTGGTGAGGAAGGGGGTTTAAGTGCCCAGTGGTCAAGAGGTTAAAGGAATATTTCACTATTATTGTTTTACTTTAAGTATTATTAAAATCACTGCTTCCGAAAAAAATGCAGTTTTTAAAAACTTTTTTTTGCATTGATACCCAGGTCCCCAAACATTTTTTATGACAATAACTTGCATATTAACCTTTAAAATTAGCACTTTTGATTTTTCACATTCGTGTCCCATAGACTTCAACAGTGTTCACGTGTTCGAACAAATTTTTTTCCAGTTTGCATGTTCTGCTGCGAACCGAACCGGGGGATGTTCGGCTCATCCCTAATGGATAACAAACTGGAAGTAACCATGTAAATTTGAAAAATACCAAACAGAACAAAATAAGGCGTCATTCCATGCTGGTTTGTTTCATTTAGGGATTGGGAGCCCCTACAATTCAAGCCTCGTCAACAGGAGGGGCTGCCACATGCGGGCACTCCTAAGAGCCTGGTATGACTTTACGTGTATAGTGCATCCAATTGGCCTATATAGTATTAAACTTATCATAGCGGTCTTTACATTTTGCAATCCATTCCATGATGTTATTCACTAAGGTAATCCATTCAGTATGTGTAGGGATTCTGGTCAATTCCAGTATATCAGAATTAACCTTCTGGCCGCGTTGAGTAGATGAGGCAGGCTTGCAGACTTGCGATACAGGCTGAGAGGAATGGTAGGAACATGTAACAAGGATTTCATCGGGGAATCAGGGAGCTCAAGGTCCAGATTGGCCAGATTGGCCTTAATCTGAGCTTGTATATCTAACCAGAAAGGCTGTATCTTAGGGCACTACCATCAAATGTGGAGAAATGAGCCCCTGAAGCCGCATTCCCTGCAGCAAGCGTGAGATACAGATGGGTATATGCTAGCAAGCTTTAAGGGAACTCGATACCACCCAGTAAGTACCTTAAAACAATTTTCCTGCATTTTCATGTCCACCGAGCTCGTATGTGTGAGACGTTAAAGGTGATCCAATGAGTTTCAGTAAAGAAATACTGAAAGTCTCTCCCCCACTCTCCTATGTATCCAGGCTTCCCTCCGCTCTCCAACGACTCTAGTGATTCATACAGTACATATATAGTGTGTGGAATAGCAGAGGTAGACATACAGAGCCGTTCAAAGGGAGATGCCGCAGTAAGGGACCCAATATCATGGGATAGGCTACAAACAAAGTTTTCAATCTGTCTATAGCGCCATTCGTCCATGAAGAAAGATCAATAATGTATTCTCAATGTGGCCAGTGACAATAAACCCTTGTCTTGGATAAATCTGCCACGTCACGACTATCCATAGGCCGACCAAGCCCTGAAAAAGGAGGGAAGTGAACTAGGGGAAGCCCCCCAAGAGAGATAGAGGGGAAATCAATAGAGCAAGCTGCCCCTTTCCATTCAAGGCGTCCCAAGTTGCCAGGACATGGGTGGCCATAGGAGAGGCAAGTGCGGAAAGTCCCCTGGAGTCCCAGAGGATCCATGGGGCATGTGATAAATTGCGGCCTTCTAAGAATTTGTCCAGCAGGACCCAAAGTTTACATTATGGTACCAATGCAAGATGCATTGTAGTGCTATTGCTTCATAGTATTTGGAATAACTGGGACACCAATACCACCCCTGTTTTTAGGGCGTTGTATAGTGCAGAGAGTCAAACAAGGTTTTTTCCAATTCCAAATATATTGCAAAAACAGCCTGTAAGGGTTGATAAGAAAGGTATGGGCAATGAAACAGGCACCATTTGCAAGTAGAAAAAAATACAAGGCAACATGTTCATTTTTAAAACACTGACTTGGCCCATCCAGGAGAAGGCAGTGCGGTCCCAACTCTTTTGATCTGCTCTGATAGTAGAAAGCAGTGGGGCGTAATTACAGGTGCAAACCCGAAGGCACATTCAGGGACAGGATCTCTCCGTAGTAAACTGTCACTTCCAGTTTACTTGGCTGCCGATGGAGCAGAATTAAAAAAATAGTGTTCAGAATCGCCGATGTTGGCGATCTGAATACTTTGAAGCGTAAAGAGTACCTGTCACTGCCTATTACTGTCACAAGGGATTTTTAAATTCCTTGTGACAGCAATAAAAGTGATAAGATTTTATTTTTTAAGGGACAATGTTAAAAAAAAGAAAACAAAACAAAAATGTTAAAGCCCCCCCGTCCCCGCGTGCTCGCGCAGCAAAGAAAACCCATACTTAATTTGCGCCGCAATAATTTTAACACTAGACCTCTTCTGTAACTCTAACCTGGTAACCATTAAAAAATATTAAAGAATCACTATGGAGATTTTAAAGTACCGTTGTTTGTAGGTATTTTCAACAGTAACATGTTTGGTATCTATTTAATCCTCTTTCACAATATACAAATACAATTGATCTAAAGTTTTCTTATTTTTCTATTCAAAAACATGTATTGTTTCCCAAAACAATTGCGCTTGTAAGACCACTGCGCAAATACCGTGTGACATAAAATGCAACAACCGCCATTTTATTCTCCAGAGTCTTTGATAAAAAAATATATATAATGTTTGGGGATTCTAAGTAATTTTAAAACCTGTATTTTAGAGAAGCTCCCCGCGGACACGTGACCAGCCGACTCTCTCTCTCCTCTCCTCCTCGCATCCCGGCTGACGTCAACTGGGGAATCTCGGTTCCTCTTGCTACATATGTCAGCTGGAATAGCTGTGAAATGAAGTAAAGGAGAATTGTTTTTAATTAAACACAGAGACAGGAGCGCCTACCATTAGGGAAGCAGCAGGATTATGTACATTTGTAAGGGTGGGTTAACAAACACTTTAAATGGTTAAAGACATTTTTCATTTTTATTGTTGCACTTTAAGCATCTTTAAAATCACTGTTCCTGAAAAAAAAAATCGACATTTTGCATTCATACGTCTCCCACGGCAGTACCTGGACCCCATACACCTTTTATGACCAATTACTTGACCTTCAAAATTGACACTTGATTTTTCCTGTTCGACTCCCATAGACCTCAATTGGGTTCCCTGTTGGGGTCAGAACTTTTCCCCTGTTTGGGAGTTCTGCCGCAAACCGAACAGGGAGGTGTTCTGCTCATCTCTACTATTGTATCACAAAAATTATTTGATACATAATGTATCTATTTTTTGTATCATGTGTCCCCAGTCAACCCTTCAGAAATAAAGTGTGTGTGTGCTATCTGTGCTTTGGCAATCTTACTGTAAAACAAAAAGTAAGTTTTAAAAGTATTAAAGAAATTTGTTTTTGATACTTAGTGATGACCTTGGATAAGTTACTTTAGTTCTGCACTATAAAACAGATTATTATCTTACTCTGTTGCATAGATTTTTTTTTTGCCATTCTTGCCTTCTACAAGATATAGAATGCTGCCTAAAAAACTGAAAATAATGAGATACCATTGTGGCTGTGATGAACAACTTTTAGGGTCATATGTTTTGTTTGAGGTTTAAAAAATGTCAACCCCGTACCTACATTATCTGATCTGTCTCTGTGTCATAGTTCTAAGTCAAAGTAAAAAACAAAAATGACCTCTAAAATAGTAAAATGAGTGAGCAATAATATTCTAACTTTACCTTTTATTATTTTCTGAAAATGTCCAAGTTATTATTCAGCTGGATATTCTTCTTTGAATAGGAGAAATAGTGCAATTATCTTCAGTCTGTCTATCTACAGTGAGTTGTGGCAAATTTGGAATTCATTTTATCAGAGTGGGTGCTGTAGTATATATTTTTGTTAGCTAATCATGATGCCAACTTAAATAATTTTATGTCTTAAGCATAAAATCCATTTTATTCACAGATTTGTTTAATTAGTTGCCTTTTCTGCTTTGACAGGAAAAGAAAACAAGTGAAATTCAGCACATACATTTATTATTAAGAGGTAAGCTTTCACTGTTATAAAAGATTCAGGTCCGCCTGCCAGTTTTTTAGGCGGACCTGAACGGGCGCTCCATGCTCCTCTATGGAGCCACGGATGTCAGCGGTGACATCCCCGCTGACATCCGACCCGCTCCGATCCGCCAAAGTGTGACGGAGGAAAAACCTACTTTTCCATCCTTCTGGCGGATCGGATCGGGTGAACAGGGACAGGCGGTCCGTGTTCATCCGATACCCCCATAGGGGAGAGCGGAGAATAGACAAGGCGGTCCCTGCACAGTGTGCGGGGACCGCCCTGTCATCCGCCGGCTCAGCGGGGATCAATGGAGCGATCCCCGCTGAGCATACGGAGGTTTCATTACTGATCCGCCCCGTGTGAAAGAGGCCCTACTCCACTTTTGTTGAAAAAAAAAACATCCCCCTCTGGGTGATCTATGTACATTGCAAGAATTTTAACAAACCTTGTTGCAGATTCCTACCTTTTGTTGTTCTAAAGAAATTACTGTTTGTTCCTCTGTGCCCCCATGCTCAGTGAGTCTAATGGGAGTGGATTCATAATTATAAACCAGCTGCTGCAGAATCAGGCCTCTAATGAGGAAAATTGCAGGGTCTGCATCCTTTAAAGGTGGCCATACACAATACGAATTTCGAAAGAATCGTATCAAAGATTTTTCATACAAATTTCGCACCGTTAGTGGGCTGCAGCAACAGCCGATTTTCGTGCGGCAAACAAATTTGAGAAATCCAACTAACGATTTTCTGATCAATGATGGGAGAATCATGCGAGAAATGTAATAGAAAAAAAATGTAAATGTGCAAGAAAAAAAAATTCCCAAAGAGAAACTAATATTTACGGAGAGAAAAGAATATTCCCGGAGAGAAACGATTATTCCCGGCAACATGAAAGTTTGGTCGGCCAAATTTCGAAAATCAATGGTGGCATCATCGGATCACAAAAAAACGAACGTTCTGATTTTGAAAAGAAAATTTGTTTGAAATTCGACCGTGTATGGCCTGCTTTAAACGTTATTTCCTATTGGGAGTATCTTACCAAAATCAAAAATGTTTGTTGCAGGGGATGCCAAAAATCTGACTTGTATCTTGGTGTAGACTTCTGGGAAAAACAGTGAGCCAATTACACATGCAAGATTTTTTTTTTTTTCTGGAGGTGTTCTGTACACATATTGCATTTCACATTCCAGAAAATTACAGAGCTGCAGATTAAAAAGAAAAGGTAATTTTCAGTAACATTGAATTACAATATGACTTGATTTCCAATTGTATATGCTATACTATTATTTTTTTATTTGTTTTTTTTTACGTTAAAGTGGAGTTACCCTTTAATGTGGAACTACACTTTCACAAAGGATTTTTTGGTGATTGAAGAGCACTGTAAAGTGCTGTAAAACAGCATCATTTTTTTCATTGTTAAAAATATTTTTTTTCCCCTTTGTTCAAGTTTTTTTCTCTTTGCACAGGGCACATCCCATAGTGTAGACATTGTCAATCAGGGTTCCATGGAAACCTCCAGTTTCTCCAGAGGCTTCTAGGGTTTACTTCAGCAGTGGTAAATAGTTTTTCTGATGGTACCTGTACAGTTCTGGCCATCGTTACATAGCAAAGCCAGTTGCATAATACCAATAACTTTCTAGCAAACTGTAAGGGTTGCATTCTTCCCATTGACTACCACTGTAAGGGGTAATTGTTCCCAATGACCACCATTACTGTGAGGGGGGGCATTTTTTTCACTGACCTTCAACAACAAAATTTGGCTTTCTTCCCCTTACCACTAATATATAGTGGAATTGTTCCTTTCCTCAAAAATTAAGGGTGCCATTCTCCCACTGTGATTACCAATGTAAGGGGACTCCTCTACCACTGGCCATCATAGTAACTTCACTGAACACCAATGTAAGGAGGCATTTTATCGATGACCACCAACTCAAGTGAGTCTGTATGCGTTTCTTTTCTAAGCATTTTCATTTTTCATTTTAATATCATGATGATTAAAAATATTTTATTTTATTTTAAAATGAATAAACCAAGGGAGATGTGAATAATTATCCACATGCCACATTCTTTATTCCTTTGTTTTATATTATATCTATAACTTACAAACCTTATAAACACTGGGCTAGATTCATATAGCCCGCCGTAAGTTTGTGCGGGCATAGCATATCTCAGATACGCTACGCCACCGTAACTTAATGAGGCTGGGGCTGGATTCACAAAGAACCTGCGCCCTAAGTTACGGCGGCGTATCGTAAATCTGCCGGCGTAAGCACGCCAAATTCAAATTGTGAAGAGGTGGGCGTATTTTATGTAAATAAAACATGACCCCACGTAAATGACGTCTCTAACGAACGGCGCATGCGCCGTCCGTGAACGTATCCCAGTGCGCATGCTCCTAATCACGTCACAAATTGTCAATGCTTTCGACGTGAACGTAATTTACGCAAAGCCCTATTCGCGAACGACTTGCTCAAACAACATAAACGACGCAAAATTAGACGCTGTCCCGATGTCCATACTTAACATTGGTTACTCCTCATATACCAGGAGTAACCTTACGCTGGAAAAAGCCTTACGTAAACTACGTAAAAAAATCCACCGGAGCACGTACGTTTCTGAATCGGCATATCTAACTCATTTGCATATTCTACGCCAAAATCAACAGAAGCGCCACCTAGCGGCCAGCGTTAATATGCACCCTAAGATACGACGGCGTAGGAGACTTATGCCGCTCGTATCTTAGCCTAATTTAAGCTTATCTGGTTTCCAGAATACGCTTAAATTTACGACGGTGTAGATTCAGAGTTACGACGGCGTATCTACTGATACACCAGCGTAACTCTCTCTGAATCTAGCCCACTTTATATTGTGAGCTGTAGATATTACTTTTAGTAGGGGTTTCATGGGAACGAAAACAAGGGTGAACAAGTCGTTATACAAGTTGTTAACAAGTTCCTCTAGGGTAGGGATCACCAAACTATAACCCTCCAGTTGTTGCGGAATTCAGCACACTAAACAGCATGAATGTAGGGATGTCTCCATCAGGAAATGGCTAAAGTTAATAAAGAATCTCCAAACTATGGCCCTCCAGCTGTTGCAGGACTACATATCACATGAGGCATTGTAAAACTTTCACGGATCTGACTAGGCATGATGGTAATTGTAGTTCCTGAACAATTGGAGGGACACATTTTGGAGACCCTTGCTCTAGGGTAATAATTAAAACATGCACACCTTCAGTGGACATGCATGTGCTCCAGCAGAAGTTGGATGTCACTGTTTTACCGGTGTAGCCTAACTTAGAAGTGCATAGGAGAAAGTGACAGCTAAACTAGGAAAGCTTTGTCTACCTAAGAAAGGTGGTGCCTGTGGTTACACCATGCTAATAAGATATTCTAATAAAATGATCACAAATTATTTAATTGAAATAAGGAAATATAAAAAAGGATCAAATGTTTTGACCTTACAGAAACATGTACAACAGCAACATACAGTATTGATTTATGTGTTTGTGTCAGGAAGGTACTAGCCATAGTACAGATGAAGCCTCAAGACATACACAGGTACATAGGTGCAGGTGTGCGGGTGCCCGTTTTTCTGTGCATAACTGTGTGCAGATGTGTATGCACAAACTCATACGCGTTCCAGCAATCTGACCCCTCTCTGGTAACGCACCTGCTACCCACTGCAGCGGCTGATGGAACATCTTGCATGTACACATACCTCGTTGCGCTCTTGCGACCACTGTCGCAACATCAGTTGTCTCAGAGTCGGGGCTGCATGAGAGGCCTTCCTATACACATTAGGCTCTGCCACAAGATACATGGCAATTTGAGCATAGATACACTTTAGGCGTTCAAATTCCGATTTTTATAAAATGTCCATTCATTCCCCCTCCCCCCACAGTGATGCCAGCTTCCCTATTCTCCCTTCCCTCCGGTTGTTGCTGCAGGGATGTTTAAGGATGAGTGGGGAAAGAGCCAGTAAATATGTAACTTAATGGCCCCTTCTCTTTCATCGTTAGTGATCAGTAGTATGTGTTTGAGCTTTGGGGTTCACACCCTAATGTAATAGGCTGCGCACACCTATATCTGACTGAAACCAAAAATAACCTCTAATCAGAGAGCAGGATTAATGTTAATATGCAGTGGTAAAAGAAGTAGTGCCAAACCTTTACTTTTACATAATTGTTGAGATAAAACCATTTACATACTAAGCAGAATAGAGAAAGTCTTGTTCAATGAATGACCAAAATTAAAATGCCCATGGGACTTTAGAGGCACAACAAGCATTTAAAACATTTGTATTAAATATCCAAAAAGCAAGGGAAGAGACGCCTCTAAGTGTAGATGTTTAAAGTAATTTGATATATAAAAGAGTACAGGCAACTCACATTTTTTAAGTTAAAAATAGGCATTTGTACATATTTCTTTAGAGGTGGTCGTCAGTTCTGTCACTTGTGGTCCTTCTTCTGCTGGGCACTGTGCTGAGGGAAGCTGTCCTTCACCGCTGTAGGGTGTTGAATCCGGCGGCGGTGGGGAAGAGGTGGGGAAGATTCAACACCCTACAGCGGTGAAGGACAGCTTCCCTCAGCACAGTGCCCAGCAGAAGAAGGACCACAAGTGACAGAACTGACGACCACCTCTAAAGAAATATGTACAAATGCCTATTTTTAACTTAAAAAATGTGAGTTGCCTGTACTCTTTTATATATTAAATTACTTTAAACATCTACACTTAGAGGCGCCTCTTCCCTTGCTTTTTGTTACAGTCTCGGAACATGGTTTCTGTTCTTCAATGATGGCAGCCCTGAGGTTATAGTTGTGACCCCTGCAAAAACTTTTATCCGTCCATCCCTGGACTTTTACCCCCCCCCCCCCCCCTGGAGCATTGGACTCTCTCTGTATTGTGCAAATCTCATGCACATTATTTATTTATTTATTTATTTATATATATTTTTCATATGTATTTATTTATTTATAACCACCATCACCATCATCATTGCATATCTTTATAATATTAAGGAATCGTTGTATTCAGATCTTGCGCATTTTCTCCTTGTATACTGTATTAAATATCCACTTAATTAAAAATATTTTCTTACATAAGAAATGTAGAAAAATAAAACAACACAGAAGAACCAATTTACCATTGTCAGTCTATTTTAGCACAGACAGTAACTACAGTATTTTCTGGCGTATAAGACGACCTTTTACATTAAAAAAAAAAAACGCAAAAAAATCAGGGGTCGTCTTATACGCCGGGTTTAGAGCTTGGAGGAAGAGAAAAGCTGTGGGATTACAGAGAGGATAGTCGGCTGTTAAAGCAGAGTTTACATTATAAATGCTTTCGCTCTGCTCATGGTTACACACAGCCCCGCCTCCTGACCTCACGCCTGTAAGATAGACAGAACATGTCCCAGCATTGGACTGGCATTCTGTTTATCGTACAGGGGCGAGGTCAGAAGGCGGGGCTGTGTATAACCACGAGCGGAGCGGAGGCATTTATAATGTAAACTCTGCTGTAACAGTCGACAATCCGCTCTGTAATCCCACGGCTGTTCTCTTCCTTGTGATGATCCTCTGCACAGGTGAGCAGAGGCTACAATGGTGGCACAGGTGAGCAGAGGCTGCAATGCTGGCACAGGTGAGCAGAGGCTGCAATGCTGGCACAGGTGAGCAGAGGCTGCAATGCTGGCACAGGTGAGCAGAGGCTGCAATGGTGGCACAGGTGAGCAGAGGCTGCAAAGGTGGCACAGGTTAGCAGAGGCTGCAATGGGGGCACAGGTGAGCAGAGGCTGCAATGGTGGCACAGTGAGCAGAGGCTGCAATGGTGGCACATGTAAGCAGAGGCTGCAATGGTGGCACAGTGAGCTGAGCCTGCAATGGTGGTACAGGTGAGCAGAGGCTGCAATGGGGGCACAGGTAAGCAGAGGCTGCAATGGTGGCACAGTGAGCTGAGGCTGCAATGGTGGCACAGGTGACTTTATCACCTGTTGGAATAGCGATAAATATTGTGGCGGATGTAAAGTATGCTCATGTGTCTACATTTAGGTCAGTGGTGAATATGTGGTGGAATCCATGTTTTTTTTTTTAAATGGTGTTGCCTTGGAAGAGGGTAGTCATATACGGTGAGTATAGCCCAAAAGCTATGTTTTCACTTGAAAAATAGGGAGTCATTTTATACACCCAGTCTCCTTATACGCCGGCAAATATGGTATACAGATTACATATTTCTACAATCTTCCAACATGTTCAAAGTTAAATTCCATAAACTTGCAAAATAAATGAATGGATGAATAGCATCATAAGTACCAATGCAGTTTGTGAGCATTAATTCACTTCATCAGAAGTAGATTCTACTGACAGGGTGTCTATTAAAGGGAAATTAACAAATTAAGAAAAATAATCATACATATAATGACATAAAGTGGGCTACATAAGTCTTGAAACAATTTACAAAAATTATGTTCATACAAACTAGTTTCAAGGAGACATTAACCACTTCAGCCCCGGACCATTTTGCTGGTCAATGACCGGGCCACTTTTTGCGATTCGGCACTGTCTTGCTTTAACTGACAATTGCGCGGTTGTTGCGACTTGGCTCCCAAACAAAATTTACGTCCTTTTTTTCCCCACAAATAGAGATTTCTTTTGGTGGTATTTGTTCACCTCTGCGTTTTTTATTCTTTGTGCTATAAACAAAAATAGAGTGACAATTTTGAAAAAAAAAATGAATATTTTTAACTTTTTGCTATAATAAATATTCCCAAAAAATAAATAAAAAAAATATTTTTTTCCTCAGTTTAGGCCGATACATATTCTTCTACATATTTTTCATAAAAAAATCGCAATAAGCGTTTATTGACTGGTTTGCGCAAAAGTTATAGCGTCTACAAAATAGGGGATAGTTTTATGGCATTTTTAGTAATGGCGGAGATCTGCGATTTTTATCATTACTGCGACCTTATGGCGGACATATCGGCCACTTTTGACACATTTTTGGGACCATTGGCATTTTTATAGCGATCAGTGCTATAAAAATGCATTGATTACTGTAAAAAATTCACTGGCAGGGAAGGGGTTAACACTAGGGGGTGATCAAGGGGTTAATTATGTTCCCTCATTGTGTTCTAACTGAAGGGGGGGTGGGACTGACTAGGGGAAATGACAGATCGCTGTTCATACATTGTAGCGAGCAGGGGGCGCAATGCAAAATCACGTTATGCCGACCTGCTGCCGTAAATCTACGGTGGGCGGTCGGCAAACAGTTAAAACCAAAAAGCTTTATATATGGTAATCGCAGCAGGAACTCTGTCCTGGTAACTGTGGGAAAGCAGGGTCCTACACAAGTCAAACACAGGGAAAACAGATAGGAATACTTTAACATTATACCCTGCTAAGTCACTAAATGTGCCCCTGATGACGTCAGTTGTGATGAAACGGTCGTAGGGCGTCACACACACGTATTGCGCATGCACGAACTGGACTTTTGATTGGCATATCAAGGAGCTGTTTGTGCTTGCAAGGAACGTTATTTTCATCATTTAGATTTTTTTTTATCAATTGAGGACTTGGTCCCATTGCTATATATTCTGTATACTTTTTTTACTAATAAATATTTAGAGGAACGTCTACACTATTGGAAGTTTTTTTCTTTCCCCATTGGATATTATTTATCCCTTACCACTGGATGTTTACCCACCCTAACTTGGGAACGAGTTCACGGATCACTTCCGGATCAATAACCTGGGAGTGTGGATGTGACATCTGTGGCTGGTCGTATCTGAGAGGATCCTCCAACACTCTAGTGAGGACCATCACTCTACTGAGCCTGATTTGACCTCCCTGAGAAGGTTGGTCACTGGCTAGTTGGTAAGCCTTCATTTCTCCTCCTGGTGGCGGGTCTCTCCACAAATCGGATATCACTCATTTGCTCGTCCTTTATCACTGGATATTTGCACAACTGATTGAACTTTTCAATGTTATCTCCAGTTAGGGGATATTCACATAGATTCATATGAACTATATGAACTTTATTGATTCACCTTTATCACATGTTTATTATTATTTTTGGTAATTTTACACTTGTTTTACCATATTTATTCACACATTGAACTATATGGTTGCATATGATCCATCGTTCAGTGCTACACTTTTATTGTTTATATTTTGCTGTACCTTATATCAAGGTTGTGGTGTTTAGCAGCAGGATATCTGTCAAGGATACATTTATTCATTTAGATTTTTTTTTTTGCACCTAGCGCAAATCTTTCTTTTTATAAGGTGTCACTAAAGCCTATTTTTTGCAATCTGTCGTTAGTTTTGAAATTTTGCATCCTTGATTTGTTAAATTCTTTGTAATGCCGTGTACAAATGACCGTTTTTCCTGACATTCAAAAACCTGTTGTTTTTCACGATGTGATTCCTCTCCAGCCTGACTTGCATACACACGTTCATGCAAAAAAACATTCGACCAAAGCGCGGTGATGTACAACACATACGATGGGACTATAAAGGTGAAGTTTCTTTCAAATGGCGCCACCCTTTGAGCTGCTTTTGCTGATCCTCGTGTTAATAAAAGTTTGGTGAAAGACGATATGCGCTTTTCAGCCTTGTGCTTTTCAGTCCATTACAGCGTGACAAATGTGCTATCTCCATTACGAAGGCTAGTTTTACCAGAACAAGCGCTCCCGTCTCATACTTGATTTTTGAGCATGCACATTTTTTCCTCTCGGAAAAGCATATACAAGACCGTTTTTCGCGACGAGAAAAAGACTGACGTGAAACACAACGGAAAAATAGAGAGCTGGTTTAAAAAAAATTGCGGGCAGTTTTTTTTGTAGAGAAAACTGCTAGGGTGCATACACACAACCGGTTTTCTCGACCAATATAAAAAATGGCATGGTCGTGTGTACGAGGCATTACATTTAAACGACACTAGTGTTCTTATATTTTTTACAAGCTCTTTTCTTATTGTTTATAGCTTTTTTAACTTTGACCGTGAGCCTTATAGGTTTTATTTTTATCCTTTTAAACGTATTGCCCATGGCAATATACTTTGCCCATGAGGTCCCAAACAGTTTTTAGTAGTACAAATTGCACTATAGTTTCCAATGGCTGTTTGCAACATGGGAATGTTCTTGTCAACTGCCATAACCCTCCCCCATCTATCCCCATTCCACCCTCCATTAATGTCTGACCCCTATGTCAGGGACTCACCTCTCAGTCTCGGAACCCTTCCAGAGGGTTAAAACAACCGTGCGCAATTGCGCAGCATCGCGCACCTGTGGTGCGCATGCGTGCATTAACGGCGCGTGCGCGTGCACGGCGGGATCGCGCGCGGCGGGAGCGCGCCTGTGCACGCTGATTCCTTGGCGCCAAAAACGGCTTTAAATGGACACTGACAGCTCCAGCACATTGCTGTCTGATCTACAGTCTCTGAACGTTATTTACCTGAAGAAATCTGATTACCTGCTGTTACCATTTGACCCGGCTTGTTTGACCTTCCGCACCTCTCCGATCCTGACCTCGGCTTCTATCGACTTACCTCTGATTGATCCACCGTTGCCCGACCTACCTGCCTGTACCACGACCACTCTCCTGCTTATCCCATCTGACTATCTGAACTATCTAATGTGATCCGGCTTGTCTGACCCTGCTTCCGTCTGCTGTCTATTTACCAGCTTACCTTCTCAGTTGTTGCTGTGAATCTTCTGTCGGTGTCACGGACCTCTGCTTCCGGTTACTTCAGTTCCAGTCTTCACTTCCAACAGTGATCTACATCTACTCATCTACCCAGCTAGCCGGCACTCCTACTCCGCCAGGCTCCTGAGTCTGCTGTTCCCAATCCAGCAGCTCACCAGCCGGAGCTGTAAGAGAGGCCTACTCCTACCAGGTACGTGGTACATAACAGCATCAGACAGCCATGACATAGCCCTCAGGAGGAGCCCCAGCCATGGAGGAGATTTGTAAACACCTCGCATCTCTCACCCAAGCTGTTAAGAATCTACAGGATGGCTACATGCGACTGGAAGGCCAAATACAGAATCTGTCCGGAGACAGAATCTGCTCCTGAACCTTCCGCCAGATCATCTTCATCAGCCGCTGCTCCAACTGTAGTGATGCTACCACCCGAACCCAGGGTTCCGATGCCAGAGCGGTTCACCGGGGATCGCTCCAAGTTCCAGAATTTCCGCAATACCTGCCAATTATATTTTGCCCTCCAACCTAGGACTTTTTCCTTAGAGGCCACAAAGGTGGGATTTGTGGTGTCGCTTCTTCAAGGGGAGCCCCTAACCTGGGCGCACCGACTATTGGAGGAAAATGGCACCAACACAGAGACTCTACTTGCTTTCTTTCAGGCCATGGCACAACTCTATGACGATCCTCAGCGGACTGCCACTGCTGAGGCCGCCCTGCTTGCGCTTCAACAAGGCCGCCGAGCCGTTGAGGAGTATGTTACGGACTTTCGCCGCTGGAGTGCGGACACCCAGTGGAACAGCGCAGCTCTGCGGCACCAATCCTGCTTGGGACTTTCAGAAACCCTAAAGGATGAGTTGGCCCATATTGGGGTTCCTGATACCTTGGAGGACTTAATTGATAAGTCTATACAGATTGACCGACGCCTACGGGAGCGACGAGCAGAGCGATCTTCTCATCTAAGTCGCCCTGTATGGGTCACTACTAAAGCGCCCATGCCTGCTTCTCGCTACCAACCACCTGTCCATTCTAGTACGGTCAGCTCTCCTCCTGATACTTCTGAGCCTATGCAACTCGGGGTCATGCGACCCACTCTGCCTCCTGAAGAACGAACACGCCGTCGGCAGCTAAATCTGTGCCTCTACTGCGGTGAGCCTGGTCATTATGTCGCCAACTGCCCCATCAAGATGCGTAAGTGCCGTTTTTCTGTTCCTGTCAACGTTTCCGCTCTCTCAACCAATACAACACACCTTGCTCTTTCTCTGTCTTTGCAGCTCCCAGAAGGAACGATTCCGGTCAACGCAATTATTGACTCCGGCGCCTGCAGTTGTTTTATTGATGCCACCTTCGCCAGTCTGCACCACATTCCTCTTCGAAAGAAAGACTTCAGACTTTCCGTTTTCCTGGCCGACGGATCCCACATTAAATCAGGCCAAGTAACCCAAGAAACCCTTCCTCTACCTGCTTCTACTTCCGCTAATCATAGAGAATTGTTAATTCTGGATGTAATTTCCTCACCCTTGTTTCCAGTGATCCTTGGCATCCCCTGGCTCCGGGTCCACAACCCCCAGATTGATTGGGCCTCTGGAACTTTACGATTTCCTTCCCATTACTGCCTGGAACACTGCCTACCTGAATCTTCCAGTTTCTCTCCTACTCTGTTATGTCTGAACACCGACCCCAGTTTATTTCAGTCTGTCCCGGAACCCTATCATGAGTTTCTCGATGTGTTCAGTAAAAAGGGGGCCGACTCTCTTCCACCTCATCGCCCCTAAGATTGCCCGATAGAATTGCTTCCTGGGGCCGAGATCCCTTTTGGGCGCATTTTTCCACTATCCGAGAAGGAACAAGATGCTCTGAAAATCTACATCGACGAGAACCTAAATAAGGGGTTCATTCGTCCATCCACCTCACCAGCAGGTGCTGGAATATTTTTTGTCGCCAAAAAGGATCAGACCCTTCGCCCATGCATTGATTATCGAGAGCTCAATAACATCACGGTTAAAAACCGTTATCCGTTGCCATTGATACCTGAACTGTTCCAAAAATTAAGGTTCGCTACTATCTTCACTAAGCTGGACCTGAGGGGGGCCTATAACCTAATTCGCATCAGGGACGGCGACGAGTGGAAAACTGCTTTCCGTACTCGGTATGGTCACTACGAGTACCTAGTCATGCCATTCGGGTTATGCAATGCTCCTGCCACCTTTCAGCATTTTGTCAATGACGTGTTCAGAGACTTTTTAGATATTTTTGTCATCGTCTACCTGGATGATATCCTGGTCTTTTCTGGCTCATTAGATAAACATCGAGAGCATGTCCGGAAAGTTTTAAATCGCCTTCGCTTACATGGTCTATACGCGAAAGCAGAGAAATGTGAATTTGAGTTGCAAACCATCCAATTCCTGGGCCTAGTGATCTCCCCGACGGGAATTGAGATGGACCCCAAAAAAGTGTCTGCTATTTTGGACTGGCCAGTGCCCCTGGACAAGAAGGGGGTTCAATGTTTTATAGGCTTTGCGAATTTCTATAGACGTTTTATTAAAGGATTCTCTACCATTGTTGCCCCCATTACACAGCTTACGAAACAAAACTTCAATTTCCATTGGAATCCTGAGGCACAAAAAGCCTTTGACACGCTAAAGAAATTCTTCACAACTGCCCCAATTCTCAGCCACCCAAATCCGGCTCTACCTTTCCTCCTTGAGGTAGACGCCTCTGAAGTCGCAGTGGGGGCCGTTCTCTCCCAACGCATGGGAGACAAAGACCTAATACACCCCGTAGGATTCTTCTCCCGAAAACTCTCCCCTGCGGAGAGAAACTATGACGTAGGTGATCGTGAGTTGTTGGCCATCAAGACCGCTTTGGAAGAGTGGAGATATTTATTGGAAGGTGCTGCACATCCCGTGCTAATTTATACGGACCATAAAAATTTGGAATATTTAAGATCTGCCAAGCGATTGAAGCCCCGACAGGCTCGGTGGGCACTTGTAAGGAAAGGACGGAGTGTCAAGGAAATGTCCGTAGAAGAAGTACTGGCAATCTTGCCAGTAGAAGAAATGGCCATGGAAGAAGTACTGGCAATCTTGCCAGTAGAAGAAATGGCCATAGAGGAAGTACTGGCAATCTTGCCAGTAGAAGAAATGGGAGCCATAGGCTCATCATGTGACAGGAAGATCCTTCCTGCTGCCTATTTAAAGAGAGCTCTGATCATCAGGCGGTGCTGACTGGTCTTCAGCAGTTCCCTGATTTCCTGACGCCTGTATTATCTACCAGATTCCTGTTACCGACCCGGCTTCCTTGACTCTCCCTCTGGACCCTGATTCCTCCTGAATACCTGGCTTCTGATCCCGGCTATCCATTTGACCTTGCTCCTGCTGATCCTTGTGTACTTCGCTGCCCGTCTGTTATCAAACCCGGCTATCCTCTGACCACTGCATTCCGGACGTCCCCGCTACTTGTTCAACTTGACTCTGCAAGTGGGTTGGAGTTCCTCTTAACTCCAGCTGTTCTCTTCACACCACCTTGCCCGGTGCCTGCTGCTCTACCAGTGTCTTCTGTCTTCACCTCCACCTGACAGCACTCCAAGCAACACTCACAGGCACTCGTGTTCCTCCTAACCTGAACCGCCATCTGTCCCATCCTCAGAGGGGTTCTGGGCTGGAGATACAAGGGAGGCCGACCTCGTCACATCAGACTCCTACCAGGTACGTGACAGTACCAGTCAGCCAGGAATGGAGTCTGAAAGGGAGGCCTCTCCATCAAGGGACATTCTTGGGACAATTTCTGCACTTGCTCATATTGTGCAGAATTTACAGAAGGACCTCAGTCGCATGGACGAGCGATTCTCGCACAAAGAAAGTGTTGCACCAGCCCCTGATTCTCCTTCAGTCGCAGATGCCTCTACTCAAGTTGAGTCAAGCTCTCCCTATGGATTTATTCCTCCTCCTCCGGAACCCAGGGTGCCTATCCCTGAGCGATTTTCTGGAAATCGTGAAATGTTTAGAACTTTCCGCAATTCCTGTGAACTTTACTTTTCCCTGTTACCCCGGACCTTTGTTTCTGAGGACATTAAGGTGGGGTTTGTAATCACACTCTTGTTGAATGAACCCCTTTCCTGGGCTCATCACCTCCGTGAGCAGCTTGACCCTGCCCTGGCTACCATCGATTCTTTCCTCTCAGCCATGGCTCAGTTATATGCCGATCCCTTCTGTCAACAGTCGGCAGAATCCAGGCTTCATAAGCTACAACAAGGGTCAAGACCCGTCGAGGACTATATCACAGACTTCCGTGTTCTAAGTACTGACACCCAATGGAATAGTCCTGCCCTTCGCCACTGGTTTCGTCATGGTCTTTCCGATTCCTTAAAGGATGAACTAGCCAGAGTTGAGATCCCAGCATCCTTGGAAGATCTGATTAGTCTGACCACTCAGATCGACCGCCGGTTACGTGAAAGACAGGTGGAGAAAACTGAAGGGATCCTTTCTGTGGCTTCAAGGCCTGATCCATCTACCACACCTCCCAGCCAGAAGGCTCTACATAAGACCTACAACAGGAGCTTTCCAAGAGCACCCCTTACCCCGGCAGAACGTCTCAGACGACGACGTGCTAACTTGTGTCTATATTGTGGGGAGGCAGGTCACTTTTTACAGACTTGTCCAGCAAGGACCACCAGAGCCTGTTTCCAACGACCTCACTTGGAACATCTTCTCGGAGAGGGTCGGTCCCAACTTTCCCTTCCAGTCATCCTCCAGTTTGCCGGAAAGACTCTCCCTGTGTCAGCAATTATAGACTCTGGGGCCTGCAGCTGTTTTGTGGATTCCACATTTGTCTCTCTGCATCAGCTTCCCGTTTGTACTAAGAAACAAGAATTCCATGTCCACTTGGCTGATGGCTCTGGCATCAAATCTGGCCCGGTCACACAAGAGACTGCACCTATTTTTTGTCACACCCCTTCAGGTCACCACGAATTCCTCCGGTTGGATGTCATAGCCTCACCCATGTTTCCCATCATCCTTGGTGTTCCATGGCTAAGAGCCCATAACCCGCACATTGACTGGCCTACCGGGGTTGTCACCTTCTCTTCCAACTACTGTCTGGAGCACTGTTTTCCGGAAAAGCCTGTTAACACCGCTCCCCTTCTGAGTCTTCAACCTGACCCTGAAACCATTAAACTGGTACCTCCGGCTTACCATGAATACCTGGACGTGTTCAACAAGAAGGGTGCAGACACTCTTCCGCCCCACAGGACATATGATTGCCCTATTGAGCTATTACCAGGAGCCGAGATTCCTTTTGGCCGGATCTACCCACTCTCGGAACCCGAACTGGAAGCCCTACGTGCCTACATAGATGAAAGTTTGGAAAAAAAGTTCATCCGACCCTCCACGTCACCTGCAGGTGCCGGTATATTCTTTGTGGAGAAGAAAGATCACTCCTTAAGACCCTGCATTGATTACCGGGACCTTAACAAGATCACTGTTAAAAACAGGTACCCTCTTCCCCTGATCCCCGAACTGTTCCAGAGGCTGCGGGGGGCACGGATATTCTCAAAACTAGACTTGAGAGGGGCATACAACTTGGTTAGAATCAGGGAAGGGGATGAATGGAAGACGGCCTTTCGAACACGCTTCGGTCACTTTGAGTATCTAGTCATGCCATTTGGACTCTGCAATGCACCAGCCACCTTCCAACATCTAGTGAATGATGTTTTTCGGGACTATCTTGACTTATTTGTCATAGTTTATTTAGATGACATCCTGATCTTCTCTGAATCCCTCGAATCTCATCAGATCCATGTCAAGAAAGTCTTGGACAGACTCAGGAAACACTCTCTCTACGCAAAAGCTGAAAAATGTGATTTCGAAAAACAAATTACACATTTCCTTGGACTTGTTATTTCCGCTGTTGGGATCTCAATGGACCCGCAGAAAGTTACATCTGTTCTGGAATGGCCTGCTCCTACTGACAGGAAAGCCGTTCAGCGGTTCGTGGGATTTGCCAATTTCTACAGGAAATTCATTAAGAACTTTTCTGGCATTATTTCCCCCATCACGCAATTAACCAAGCAGCATATTCCTTTCCAGTGGACACCCGAAGCTCAAGAGGCCTTTGAGCAACTAAAGATCTTGTTTACCTCAGCTCCCATCCTGAAGCACCCCGACCCTGCCTTGGCCTTTGTATTGGAGGTTGATGCCTCCGAAAATGCAGTCGGGGCTATATTGTCCCAACGTCGGGGTCCTAAGTCCCTGCTTCACCCTGTGGCCTTCTTCTCCAAGAAGCTAAACCCGTCCGAGAGGAACTATGACGTTGGGGACCGGGAATTGCTTGCTATTAAAGCTGCACTTGAAGAATGGCGCTACCTCCTGGAAGGAGCCTCTCATCCGATTCTCATCTTCACGGATCACAAAAATTTAGAATATCTAAGGACGGCTAAACGCTTAAGACCTCGACAAGCAAGATGGGCATTGTTTTTCTCTCGTTTTGTGTTTCACATCACCTTTCGCCCAGGCTCTAAGAACGGTAAGCCAGACGCCTTGTCTCGAATGTTTAAAGATCCTGTGAATTCCGCAGAGCCTGATACCATCCTCCCGGCTAAAAATTTTTTGATCCTTCAAGCAGATCTGATGTCTCAGATAAAGGCAAGTGTGATCAACCAACCACCTCCACAGGACTTAGCGCTTCAACTTAAGAATGGCCTTTATCTCCATGGGGAACAAGTCTTTATCCCTGAACAATTCAGAGTATCCATTTTGGGACGTTGCCATGACCACCCCTTAGCCGGTCACTACGGAATCCGTAAGACTGCCGATTTGGTCACACGCTCCTTCTGGTGGCCAGAATTATTGCAGGACTGTAAGAGATATGTTAAATCTTGTATTACATGTCTTCGAAATAAGACGGACAGAACCAAGACTTGGGGTCTTCTGGAACCTCTCCCTGTACCTAAGAAACCATGGAGCATGATCTCCATGGATTTTATCGTGGAACTTCCCCCATCTGAGGACTTTAATACCATCTTTGTCGTGGTGGATCGCCTCACTAAGATGGCTCACTTTGTACCCTTGCAAGGCACTCCTTCTGCTACAGAAACGGCTACGGCTTTCATCAAGGAGATTGTCAGATTGCATGGTATTCCCGACAGTATTATTTCCGACCGAGGGGTACAATTCACCTCTAGATTTTGGAGGGCCTTATGTGAAGCACTAAATATTGAACTTCGTCTGTCCTCTGCATATCATCCACAAACCAACGGTCAGACTGAGAGGACGAACCAAACCCTTGAGCAGTACCTACGGTGTTTCTCCTCCTTCGCACAAGACGATTGGCTATCCCTCCTTCCGCTTGCAGAGTTCTCATATAACAACACCATGCACTCAGCAACCAATCAATCCCCTTTCTTCGCTAATCTTGGCTATCATCCATCCTTTCTACCAGAACTACCTGTTGAATCTCCCGTACCTGCTGTACAAGACCGGTTCAACTTCTTTTCTACCAACAATCAGGTGCTACAGGATGCAATCTCTAAGTCTCAAGCAAGTAACAAAAAGTTCTTTGACAAGAAGAGAAGAGGCAATCTGAACCTGGAGCCTGGGGATAAAGTCTGGCTATCCACGACCAATCTTAAATTAAGTTGTCCCTCGAGGAAACTTGGTCCCAAATTTTTGGGCCCCTTCCCTGTGAAACGGAAGATCAATGCAGTGGCTTTTGAATTGGTGTTACCCAAGAATCTGAAGATGCACCCGGTATTCCACGTTTCCTTATTGAAACCAACCATGCCAAACCCCTTCCCTAACCGGGTCTCGGAAGTTCCCTCTCCTGTGCTAATTGAAGGGAATGAGGAATTTGAAGTAGAGTCTGTATTGGACTGTAGACGTAGAAATAATCTTACTCAGTTCCTTGTCAAATGGAAGGGCTACGGCCCGGAAGAAAATTCTTGGGAACCAGCTTCTAACATACATGCACCAAGATTGGTGCAAGCCTTTTTTCAACGCCACCCAGAGAAGAGAGCCCTGAGGGGCATCCAGAGGCTGCCCGTAAGGGGGGGGCAATGTAAGGAAAGGACGGAGTGTCAAGGAAATGTCCGTAGAAGAAGTACTGGCAATCTTGCCAGTAGAAGAAATGGCCATGGAAGAAGTACTGGCAATCTTGCCAGTAGAAGAAATGGCCATAGAGGAAGTACTGGCAATCTTGCCAGTAGAAGAAATGGGAGCCATAGGCTCATCATGTGACAGGAAGATCCTTCCTGCTGCCTATTTAAAGAGAGCTCTGATCATCAGGCGGTGCTGACTGGTCTTCAGCAGTTCCCTGATTTCCTGACGCCTGTATTATCTACCAGATTCCTGTTACCGACCCGGCTTCCTTGACTCTCCCTCTGGACCCTGATTCCTCCTGAATACCTGGCTTCTGATCCCGGCTATCCATTTGACCTTGCTCCTGCTGATCCTTGTGTACTTCGCTGCCCGTCTGTTATCAAACCCGGCTATCCTCTGACCACTGCATTCCGGACGTCCCCGCTACTTGTTCAACTTGACTCTGCAAGTGGGTTGGAGTTCCTCTTAACTCCAGCTGTTCTCTTCACACCACCTTGCCCGGTGCCTGCTGCTCTACCAGTGTCTTCTGTCTTCACCTCCACCTGACAGCACTCCAAGCAACACTCACAGGCACTCGTGTTCCTCCTAACCTGAACCGCCATCTGTCCCATCCTCAGAGGGGTTCTGGGCTGGAGATACAAGGGAGGCCGACCTCGTCACATCAGACTCCTACCAGGTACGTGACAGCACTCTTCTTTTCCCGTTTCGGCTTCCACATCACCTACCGCCCGGGCTCTAAGAATGTCAAGCCGGATGCTCTGTCCAGAATGCATGACAACCCAAAAGATACCTCCACTCCTGACACCATTCTACCAGAAAACAGTTTTCTGCTACTGCACACCGACCTGCTTTCCCTGCTCCGGGGAGCGTCTTCAGATTCTTCCAAACCCTCCAACATTTCTTTAGAATCCCGAGATGGACTGTTCTGGAGAGGAAGCCAGATTTTTGTCCCTGAAGACATCCGAGTAGAGGTTCTGAAACACCTCCACGACCATCCAATGGCCGGACATTTTGGGGTTCGTAAGACACTAGAGCTGGTGCGTCGCACCTTCTGGTGGCCTGGGTTAGAGAATTTCTGTAAGTCTTATATCAGCACATGCCCTATTTGTAATCGGAACAAGACACCTCGAAACCAAGCCTGGGGTTTATTGAAACCATTACCCGTACCCGACAGACCGTGGAAAATGGTGGCCATGGACTTCATTGTAGAGCTTCCCTGCTCTGAAGACTGTACTGCAATTTTCGTGATCGTGGACCGTTTGACCAAATTGGCCCATTTTCTCCCTCTAAAGAACACGCCTTCTGCCGTTGAGACTGCTCGTGTCTTTATTAAAGAAGTTGTTAGGTTGCATGGGGTACCCTCCAACATAGTATCAGATAGGGGAGTTCAATTCACCTCTCGGTTTTGGAAGGCCCTCTGTGAAATGTTACAAATTGAACTCGCTCTATCTTCAGCATATCACCCCCAGACCAATGGGCAAACTGAACGAACCAATCAGACTTTGGAACAATACATCAGGTGCTTCACAACGTTTTCTCAGAATGATTGGGTCTCTCTGCTACCCCTAGCAGAATTTGCTTACAACAACGCCAGTCATTCTGCCACGGGGCAATCTCCCTTTTTTGCCAACTATGGTTTCAACCTAACTTTTTTACCAGATTTTCTTTCAGAATCTTCAGTGCCGGCAGTACAGAATACCGTGGAATTCCTCAAACAAAACACCAAATTACTACAGGAAGCTGTGACCAAGGCCCAGGCTGACAGTAAGAGGTTCTTCGACAGGAAAAGGAAAGGAGAGCTGGATCTGAAAACAGGGGACCAGGTATGGCTTTCTACCAGCAACCTCAGGTTAGCTTGTCCTTCTAAGAAATTGGGACCCAAATTTATGGGACCTTTTCCGGTCAAGAGGAAAATCAATACGGTTTCATATGAACTATCCTTACCTGATTCTCTTAACCACTTAAGCCCCGGACCATATTGCTGCCTAAAGACCCAAGGGGTTTTTACAGTTCGGGACTGCGTCGCTTTAACAGACAATCGCGCGGTCGTGCGACGTGGCTCCCAAACAAAATTGGCGTCCTTTTTTCCCCACAAATAGAGCTTTCTTTTGGTGGTATTTGATCACCTCTGCGGTTTTTATTTTTTGCGCTATAAACAAAAATAGAGCGACAATTTTGAAAAAAATGCAATTTTTTTACTTTTTGCTGTAATAAATATCCCCCAAAAACATATATAATTTTTTTTTTTCCTCAGTTTAGGCCGATACGTATTCTTCTACCTATTTTTGGTAAAAAAAATCGCAATAATCGTTTATCGGTTGGTTTGCGCAAAATTTATAGCGTTTACAAAATAGGGGATAGTTTTTTTGCATTTTTATTTTTTTTATTTTTTTTACTACTAATGGCGGCGATCAGCGATTTTTTTCGTGACTGCGACATTATGACGGACACTTCGGACAATTTTGACACATTTTTGGGACAATTGTCATTTTCACAGCAAAAAATGCATTTAAATTGCATTGTTTATTGTGAAAATGACAGTTGCAGTTTGGGAGTTAACCACAGGGGGCGCTGTAGGAGTTAGGGTTTACTTTGTGTGTGTTTACTAGTGTAGGGGGGTGTGGCTGTAGGAATTACGTCATCGATCGTGTCTTCCCTATAAAGGGAATGACGCGATCGATGCGCCGACACAGTGAAGCACGGGGAAGCCGTGTTTACACACGGCTCTCTCCGTTCTTCAGCTCCGGGGAGCGATCGTGACGGCGCGGCTAAAAACAAATAGCCGCGCCGTCGTCCCGGATCGCTCCCCGAATGGACCCGACCTCCGCATGTACCGGGGGGGGGGTCCCGATCGGACCCCCCACCCACGTCTAGCAGAGGACGTACAGGTACGTGGATGTGCCTGTCCGTGCCATTCTGCTGACATATATGTACATGAGGAGGTCGGGAAGTGGTTAAAGTGCACCCTGTATTCCATGTCTCTTTATTGAAACCTGCAGCTCCTGATCCTTTCCCTAATAGGGGAACAAGGCCTCCTGAACCAGTTCATGTTGACGGCTGCGAGGAATTTGTGGTAGAAGCCATCCTAGATTGTAGAAGGCGACAAGGACAGAACCAATTTCTGATTAAATGGAAAGGCTACGGACCAGAAGAGAATTCCTGGGAACCTGAAGGCAACATCCATGCCAGAAGATTGGTACGTTCATTTTTTCTTGATCATCCTGACAAGATGGCCCGACTAGGCATCCGGAGGCTGCCCCTTGGGGGGGGGGAATGTCAGGGACTCACCTCTCAGTCTCGGAACCCTTCCAGAGGGTTAAAACAACGGCGCGCAATTGCGCAGCATCGCGCACCTGTGGTGCGCGTGCGTGCGTTAACGGCGCGCGCGCAAGCACGGCGGGATCACGCGCGGCGGGAGCGCGCGAGTGCACGCTGATTCCTTGGCACCAAAAACGGCTTTAAATGGACACTGACAGCTCCAGCACATTGCTGTCTGATCTACTGTCTCTGAACGTTATTTACCTGAATAAATCTGATTACCTGCTGTTACCATTTGACCCGGCTTGTTTGACCTTCCGCACCTCTCCGATCCTGACCTTGGCTTCTATCGACCTACCTCTGATTGATCCACCGTTGCCCAACCTACCTGCCTGTACCACGACCACTCTGCTTATCCCATCTGACTATCTGAACTATCTAATGTGATCCGGCTTGTCTGACCCTGCTTCCGTCTGCTGTCTATTTACCAGCTTACCTTCTCAGTTGTTGCTGTGAATCTTCTGTCGGTGTCACGGACCTCTGCTTCCGGTTACTTCAGTTCCAGTCTTCACTTCCAACAGTGATCTACATCTACTCATCTACCCAGCTAGCCGGCACTCCTACTCCGCCAGGCTCCTGAGTCTGCTGTTCCCAATCCAGCAGCTCACCAGCCAGAGCTGTAAGAGAGGCCTACTCCTACAACCGGGCTCTGGCTACCAGGTACGTGGTACATAACACCCTAACTGACCTGTCTGCCCGATGTAATTCTAGTTCACCCTCCCCCTCAATCCTAGTTTAAATACTCATACATCCTTCCCTTAAACCTCTCCAACAGCACAGCAAACCCCCCCCCCATTCAAGTGCAAATCGTATTTAGCATATAGGTTGCACCCCAATGAAAAGTCAGCCCAATGCTCTATAAACCCAAATCCCTCCTCCCTACACCAGGTCTTTAGCCATGCATTCAGCTCTCTAATCTCCCTCTGCCTTTCCTGTGTTGCCCATGGCACAGGCAATATTTCAGAGAATATCACCTTGGAGGTCCTTCCCTTCAACTTGCAGCCTAGTTCTTTAAATTGATTCTTAAGGAGCCTCGACCTTCCATGTATACTGTCATTGGTTCCAACCTGGACCAAGACAGCTGGGTCATGCCCAGCCCCTCCCAGTAATTTATCCAACCGTTCCACCTCATGTCGAACCCTGGCACCAGGGAGACAGCAAACCATTCGGTTGAGGCAATCCTGGCGACAAATTATTCTATCAGTTCTTCTGATTATAGAATCCCCTATTACCACCAACTGTCTAGGCCTACGTGCACTCCCCTCACCACCTCTACTAGATGGGCTGCTCTCCCGGCTGTTAGGAGTAGCAGTGACATCTAGGGCTGCCACCTCTGTGTTTTCCACCTCCACATCTTCACCCAAGTTGGCAAATTTGTTTTTATGCCCCTTCCACTCCCTCTAAGTACATTAACCCATCTTCCTATCTGATAACCCTGACTTGCCCCTTCACCCTCAACATCAACCCTACTGACCACCTGCTTAGCAAGCAGAGGACCCCTTTCAAGGCTGTCCTTTTTGCCCAAAGGTTTCAACTTGCTCCTCCAGATCTCTAATGCGAGATTACAGAAGGGCAACCCACTCACGTCTGTCACAGAGGTATCCATTCTGGAGCTGTTGCACCAATTTTGCATACATGTGGCACACTGTGCACTGAGCAAAATCTTCAACCCTGCTAGCACTCATTTCCCAGTTACAATAGTATTACTTATAGGAAGTTTAAGATGTTACTTCTAGGTTAGAAGACTCCTGGCTTAACTCCTGTTTTCAACTCCCACAGCTGGGCTTCTTAAAGGAGACTTACCTGTACGTCCATATGCCCAGTCGTGCCATTCTGCCAACGTATTTAGTTGTGTGGCGGTCCTTAACTGGTTAAAAAGTGTCAGAAAAAAAAGTAGTTTAAAAACTCATAGCAAATGTATCAAATAAAGGAGGGGGAAAAAAACAACAACACTTGCAAGCAGAAGCAGTCAAAAGCACAACTCCTCGTTATTAACTCTCCACTTTAGTTCAAAATTCCACTTATGTTCACAAAATCCACATGCAAGCCACCATCAGCAGGGAGCCACAAATCTATCTGAAACAAAACAAATGTTTCTGACCTGCACATGTCTACTGTGCTATGTCCTCAGGCTGGCGGGAGCCCAGTGAGGAATAATTGTCTCCTGCTATGGTCTCAAGGCAGCCTTCTTGGGGAGGACAGCAATCATATTGTATATCAAAATCCAGCAATATGTTGGTGGCCATCTTGACTGAGGATTCCATAAACAGTGGAATTCTGCATCATTCGGTGTGCTTGTAGTCTGAAAAATAGTTAGGTAGAGATTAGCAGCATTAGGGAGAGGTACCTGATGAGGAGGGAAGGAAAAGTAGGTGTTTCCTACTGGGTGTTGTAGCGCTACCCCCTCAGGAGCCGCTGGTTGTTTTGGGATCGGCGTATTAAGTTACCTCTAATCGTTGTCTAGGAGTGATTTTAGTGAGTAGAGCAGTAAACGAATGTCCAATCAGCGACTGAGGTTTTCTGAATTCTTTATTTCTCGGCCCAACACGACCAACATCAACACGAGGTAGACAGAAAAGGTTGATGAAGTAAGAGAACTTTGAGGTATCAGGCCTGGATAAGAGGAAAGCAATCCTGCTCTCAGTAGTAGTAGATACAGTTTGTCGCCACTCTAGCCAGAGTGGGAGGAGTTCCTCCGGACAGACTCCTGCCACGAGTCTGGCAGCCGAAGTGTCACTTAAAAGTTGCTGGGAAGAACAAGTCACTGCCACTGACTTGGCTCTGATTTTAAATAAGATGCCAGATGAGGCCTCTGCCACAGGCTCAATGCTGACCAAGGTGAACAGCAGAGCGAATCTTCCCCAGTCTTTCTCCTTGGGGTCACCGACTGACAGTGCTAAGGTTATCTGTCAGTGTTTGGTCACCCAGATTCCCGATGGTTCGTTCAAGTCTCTCAGACAACCTGCCTCCGGGTTCTCCTTGAGCCGATCCCCCAACGCACAGCACGTAGCTTAGGATCTCTTCAGTAGAGTTGGGGACCCAGTATGTCACTGGGGCCCCTGGTAGCATCAGTTGCTCCAGGCCATGAGAGTCAGGAACTCCGTGTTGCGCGCGACCCCAGGCCAGGTAGGCCATAGTGGTGGGGCCCGCGATGTGCGCACACCCTAAGTGTGGGTGCCGCACCTGGAACCAGGAACCCGCGAAGAACCAAGAACAATGGCTTCCACCACAGAAATACTCCTCCCCAGCATGCCCCGCGAGGGAAAACTCCTCCAATTGGCTGCTAAGAAGCGGCTCCGCCTGGACCTCTCTGGTGCCACCTGCCGCCCAGGGATGGTACCACATCCCTAGAATGCAGTCTGACCCACAGAACAATCCAGATTTGGCGACAGCCAAATTTAACATAATTCGGAATGAGAGCAAATTATCTCTCTCATTCCCCACTAACTTTAGCGTAGTGCCTTTACTGAAAGTAAGGGGGCGCTACAGTGTCTCTTGGGAAGTCTGTCCCTGGCAGCCGACTATCTGCAAAGACTTTTGAGGATTGCAGTATTCTTCAGTAATACCACCACCCTTCCCAGGGAAGTGTTCCTCTAGCATCCTATAATCTGTAAGTGTGTATCATAACATTGCTGTAAAACTGCCTTACTTATAAACATTACTTTAACTACCTGAAGAACTGTATACTTTACAAAATATGTAGTGCCTTTGCTATAACTGCCTTGTTAGTGCCTATTCAATTTCTACAATATATAAACATTGTTTGAATAACGCTCATTATCCAGGTATCAGATACATGTTTTTGCCTCTTAAAGTCTGAGCTCTTCTGTTAAGGGACTGCAGGAGGCTAAGAACAAGTCAATTCCAGGTATATCCTTTGCTTGCAATTAAAATAATTAGTGATGCAATTATTAGTTGCAATAATTTGTGTAATTTGTATTTACCTGCAGTTTAGCTTTAAATTGAGCTAAAAAATAATAACAGCAATAATTATTTACTTTCACATTTTGTTTTAATAATCCTGATTCTATTTTGTTTACTTTGTAAATTTATATCATTACACTATAAAGGGCTGTACAAAAGAAGTTATATGATGATGTTTTACAAATAAAATTACACAGCCACACAGGAAATACTTTCAGGTCAAAATATACCACTCTTTCAACTAATTATATTCTAGAAATCTCCTTTTTCACCTCTTTTAAATTACACCCCTGAGGCCGTAAACAAACTGAAGTGCATTGAAATTTATCACTAGTCAGTTTAGTTTTTGCTCCTTTTGAAACACAACTTTCTCGGGGTTGAAGTGTAAATTACATGATTAAAAAACATGAATGGGAATAGGAGAGATTTACGGTGCTCCAGAAATAGCATATCCGGAAGATTTGTAATGAATTTCAGTGCTCTTCATGCCTTCTAATCCGCAATGTATTCCAAATGACATCGGCGATAAATATGGCTGCCTTCTAAGTACTGTGAAGGGTACAGTCTGATTGTAATTAAGTGCAATTAACCTTTTGTACAAATGGAAAAAGGAGTTTTGCAAAAGTAATTTTGCATGCTTGTGTGCAGGTAAGAAATGGTCATGATTTATTTTCACTTTTTTTACAGACAGAATTATAAATAAAATCTATATAAAAATATTTATATAATCTACTATAGCATAATGTGTAACTGATTATATAACTATAATAGAACTATATAGTTACTGTGTAGCTGGTGTTTTGGGAGGATGTGGACAGGCTTAGTTATCCACTATTTCCTATATTTTTGGGCACTTTATTAACATCTTTTGCCTGGCTTTGTCACCCTCTACAGCTGTTAGGCTTCTTTCACACAGGGAGCCAGGGGGAAGGGGGTGAGTAAAAATAGGTGGTTTGAGCTGGGGTTTTACAGTCCCCAACCGCCCACCTAATGTCTGTAAGACAGCTGTAGGGGGCTGTTAACATTTTGTGCCCATGATGCTTAGAATTGTAGCTGCAACAAATTAAACTCAGCAGGACTAGTTGACAGTTAATACTAACTATTAAACCTTTCAAAGTCATTCAAGTCAATGGGGCTGTGCTGCAACCGTGAGCTAAACTCTTTGCATTACAATTCCCATTGTAAATGGCCTTTCTGCTAAATAAAAAGGGGTGGAGAGCTTGATGATAACCTTTTTTTTGATATCTGTATGACATAAAGCAATTTTACCAGACAATACCAATAGGCTGTGATTAATCTCTTCACCCAACCTTACGGGTGAGGGGCACCAATGCTCAGACTTTTGCTACTGTAGGCCATCAAATAACATGTTCTTCCAAAATACTAAACACCATGGCAGGATGCTCCATACATACTGTATATCAATTTATTGACACAAAAGGTTAAAATCCAACATAACAGATCCGCTTATGTGATTTAACCACACGGACCTTAATTATAGCTATCTGTTACCCACAGATACACACGTTATTTATCTCCAACCCACTGGCAGATGCAGTGAGAGGAGAAACTCATTAAAACAATTAAAAATAAAAGACAGCTCAAAGAAGAGGTGAGCATTAGTATATCTATTCTTACTCATGCATTAATTCAAATATAGAATAACAACCATCAATGTTTTAATCAGTGGGGTGTTCTGGTTTCTAATAAGAGTCACCATACAAAGAGGCGCATGCGCGGGGCTACGGTGATTGCCACCTGAACCGAGAGCTCTGCTCCGGACTGAAACAGCGGTGCCCACAGCACAGTGCACGGCATCCCCGGAGGCTAACAACGCAGCGGGATAGCTCCCCACACTTCCGGGCACGTTCCTATATGCTCCGACCCGCGGTCCGACGAAACCTGAGGCCGCAATTAGAGAGGGTAGGAGTGGAGGAAATTCTCAAGATGGCTGCCACAACGCTGCCTCAGATGGAGGATCCTGCCCCGGGAGGACGAGCAGACTACAGGTCAGAGCCACCCCATATGCCACAGCACATCACCCCTGAGAAACAAGTGGACCCCATACCGGTCTACACCCCCTCCCCAGCCTCCACAGAATCTCTGCTTAAGAGATCCATGACAGACTTCTCCCCCTCACCACTGGGGCCTAATACACTGCTGCAGCCGGGCAGCTATCATCATGCTGCTCAGCTACAGGATCCTGCTTTCTTAATGGAGGACCTATTCCTTAAATTCTCAGCCCTGCTGGACAGAGGCCTATCTCAAATGGCAGCAAAAATCACAGGGGACTTAAAGGCTGATTTCAACACCTTGGGCAATAGGATCGAAGCGATCAAAGACAAAATGGAGGAAACGATCGCTGCGACGACCCAGAACTACCGGCACATACACACAGTACAAGACCAACTTGATCTGGCAATGTCCCGCATAGATGACCTCGAGAATAGGTCAAGGAGGTCAAATATTAGAATCTGGGGACTCCCGAAACCGTGACGAATGTTCCAGAGGCAGTGCAGGACCTAATTAAAAACCCTTTCCCCAATATCTCTCCCCACCGACTCGAACTTGACAGGGCCCACAGGGCACTTGGGCCCCCCAGAAAAGATGGTACCCCAAGAGACATCATAGCCAAGCCCCACCATGAAAGAAGAAGTAATGAGACAAGCAAGATCTGTTTCGGCTTTGTTGTGCCAGGGCCATCAGGTACAGATCTTTGCAGATCTCTCTCCATCCACCATTCAGAGGAGGAGAACACTGAAACCGCTTCTCAATGCCCTAACCCAGAAAGCTATAAAATACCGGTGGGCCTTTCCCTTCGCAATCAAATTCACCAAAAATGGGAAACAATATGCCTTCTCTACCCTGTCTGAGGGAGAAAAACTACTCCTACACTTAAAGCTCATTTTACAAGAAGGCGACATGGACACCTCCAATACGGGACATGGTTCCAACAAGAGACCGGTACCTACCAGCCCACAATCACCCTTGTGGAACAAGGGCAAGACTAAAAAGGCAAAGGATAATGGTTCCACCTGAGACACTTACCTTCACGACCTGTTCATTTATCTTTTTAGACCCGGAGTACAGACCTGGACAGACTGACCACTTCACTTTGGACTTCACCATGCCCGAGTTGCGAAACCTTTGCTACGATCCCCTTGTTCCCTTCACTTAGATCCCCCTTCAGTCGGTTGCTCTCAGTTCCAATTTAGAGGACTGGCCCAGAGGTCCGGCAGGACCTCCCCGGACCGCCTGGGTTGCACATGCTTTCTCCATGCGTCTAATCCCACCTGGGGGAGTATTGCCTGCGACTTAAGGAAGAACTCTCATTTTATTTTATTTTTTATTTATTTTTTTCCACATGACACTGCCCGGCTGGGGGAAACCGAAGGATCGAATGACCTTGAACTTAGCTACTTTCAGGGAACTTTTTCCCCTCGTTTTTTTTTATCTTTTATTTTACGTAGTCATTTACTTGTGGGCCCTGAAAGGCCCCCCTGTCTCGCTATGAGAAGGGGCGGGACCCCTAGGGTGTAGGTTGTGGTCAGCTGTTTCACTCTAACGGTCTACTTATACTGCTGTGCACCACTATGTAGACTACTTGCATGACACATTTATAATTTAGGGCGCCCTGTTCCGGTTTGGAACACCTGCGCCTCCACCCAGTCCCTGGACACCTGATGGTCTCCGAGGGCAGGGTAGTTTGTTCCCTGTTGGGACAGACTAACTTATGTTCTTGTACTTAAAGTGCGAGGGGTGTCTCCCCCGCTCTCCACTCATTTCAGGGAGAGCGTTTTATGTCTTTACTATTCTGTCTTCCCCTCCCCTTCCCTGACTTTTCCTCACCATCGCAACTGTGCCTAATACCAGTTTTTCTTTCAGATCTCCTATGCCTTCACCAAGACCTGGGCTACCAAGCCTTGACCTCAATTGCTGCTGATGCCTTCGAGGCCTTCTATGCCCCAAGACTTTGACGGGTGAGTGGGGGTAGTTTGAGCCGCAGCTTACCCACTTTGGTCCATGGCTGACATACTTGACTCCAAACTACGCATAGCATCTCACAATGTCCAAGGCCTTAACTCCCCGATCAAGAGGAGAAAGGTATTGGACTACTATAAATCTCTTAAGCTTGACATAATCATGCTGCAGGAGACACACTTTCCTGTCCAGTATACCCCCAAATTCTTCCACTCACACTTCCCGCAATTCTTTTTGGCCAGTGCTGAAAACAAAACCGGGGGGTTGCTATCTTGTTTTCCAAGGCCTGTAATTTCGTTAAAATCTCTGATGTTATTGACCCTTTTTTGGAGATTTATCCTGGTAAAAGGCATGTTGGGCGACCAACTATACTCACTGGTATCATATTACACACCTAACAGAGGACAAGCTAAATTTTTTAGCACCCTTTTAAACACCCTTTACCCCAAACTTGAGGGTACTATCATCTTCGGAGGAGACTCGAATGTGGCTATCGATCAGGGCTTAAATAAGTCCAAACCACTGGGGTCTCAACTCACGCGCCCTACGCTCTGGGCTGCACACAAAGCCTTCATCAGGGGAAAACTCATTCAGATCTCCACGCAAGTTAAACGGGAGAGGAGGGGCCAAAATAGACTGCCTTCATAAGGAATACTCAGCCCTTAAGGCATCGCACAAAAAGGACCCGTCCAAAATCCCCATAAGTCTAATTGATAAAGCTAGATTAGCTCTCAACCTCGCACTCACGACACAGGCTGAGAAATCGATCAGATGGGGTGGACACAAATTCTATGCCCAATCGGACAAATTTGGTCCCCTACTGGCTTCCAGACTATCCCCGCAGTCCAGACTTCTCAGTATGCCCAAAATATAGAATATAGATATAGATAGGTTGGATTCCCCGATCACAGAGGATGAGGTAATAGAAGTAATCAAGGGTCTACGAAAGGGGTCGGCCCCGGGTCCCGACGGCCTGTCCATACCTTATTACAAATGCTTTTCGGATATTCTGACGCCATATGTGACTAGATTCTTCAATTCTAAATCCAAAGGTGACCCCTTAGATTCCCATATCAATTCGGCCTTTATCACAGTAATTCCCAAACCAGACAAAAATCATGAAGATGTCAGCAACTATCGCCCGATCTCCCTTATTAACAATGACTTGAAGATTCTCACTAAGATTCTGGCGAATAGACTGGCGATGTTCATCGGCCAATATATACATAAAGACCAAGTAGGTTTTATACCCGGCAGACAGGGCCCAGACCAAATTTGACTAAGCAATAGACTTGATATCGATCTTACAAACTAATTGGACGGGAGGGGCTAATCAAAAAGGATTCATATTGTCACTGGACCTGCAGAAGGTGTTTGACTCTGTTTACTGTCCCTACATCTTCTCCATTTTGGAGCGCTGGGGTTTTGGGGACCGATTTGTAGGACTTATACGGGCTCTCTACTCGCACCCTAAGGCACTCATAAAGATCAGAGGACACTACTCCAAGCCTATTGAAGTCAAAAGAGGCACTAGACAGGGGTGCCCATTGTCCCCTTTAATTTTTGCAATAGCAATTGAGACCCTGGCGATCGCTATACGCCGGAACCCTGATATTATGGGGGTCACCTGTGGAGAACAGACCCACAAATGTGGCCTCTTCGCTGATGACATTCTGTTGTTCCTGACCTCCCTCCTCACTTCTCTCCCCAACCTATGCCGCACTCTCAGACAGTCGCGGTTCTGAAACAGTCCTTCAATTTTGACTGGAATGACACTTCTATCCGTTACCTAGGCATTTCCCAGACGGCTAAAACTGAGGGCCAGATTCTTGTAGAATCTGCGGCGGCGTAGCGTAAGCCATTTACACTACGCCGCCGCAACTTACTGGAGCAAGTGCAGTATTCTCCAAGCACTTGCTCCGTAATTTGCGTCAGCGTAGTGTAATTGGCCCGGCGTAAGGCAGTGTAATTCAAAGGGGGCGGCCTGTATTTAAATTAAGCGCGCCTCCGCGCCGATCGAACTGTGCATGCGCCGGGCTTAAAATAGCCCAGTGCGCATGCTCCAGTTCTCGACGGAAAACGTCAATGACGCCGACGTGGGCGTCATTGACGTAAAGTCGTATTCGCGGACGACTTAGGAAAACAACGTAACCGACGGAACAAGCCGACGCTGACCCGACGCCATCCTGAACATGGCATACGACGGACCTATGTAAACTTGCCCCTCATATTAGCAGGGGCAAGTTTACGCTTATGTAAACGTCGTAAATTCTCTGCGTCGTTCGCGCGTATGTTCGGGAATCATCGTAAATTGCTAATTTACATAAGCGACGGGGAAAGCGACGTCGGTGACACCTAGTGGCGGGAAAAAAAATGCATTTAAGATCTGACAGCGTAAGAGCCTTACGCTTGTCAGATCTAAGATATATCTATGCGTAACTGATTCTAAGAATCAGTCGCATAGATAGGCCGGGCCAGATTAGGACTTACGACGGCGCAAATGGCTTTGCGCCATCGTAACGCCTTTGAGAATCTGGCCCTGAGTCTCTATATGATCTTAACTACCCCCCACTCTATAAAAAACTGGAGGCTGATCTTCGTCTCTGGTCCAAACACGATCTCTCATGGCTAGGGAGGATCAACTCAATTAAGATGACCTTGCTCCCGAGACTCTTATATTTCTTCTGCTCCCTTCCCATCCCAATTAAGAGAAATCACCTTAGATCTTTACAGAGTAAAATATTGAAGTACACCTGGGGTAAGTCGGAGGACCGTATCCCTCAGAGTACACTATTTCTCCACAGAAGCAAGGGAGGACTGGGCCTTCCCAACCTTCACAAATAATACCTTTCGGCTAGATTGGCCCAACTTTCCACTCTTTACTCCATTTATGAAAAGCCTGACTGGGTTAGCATTGAAAGGCAAGCCGCCCCCACCTTTACTCTAGATTTCCTCCTCTGGTGCTCTCTTAAATCCCGCCCGCCCATATTCTCACCCGTGCTGTCTCACTCATATGCTCTATGGGACACCCTCAGACACAATCAATCTCTGGTCTCCCTTGGACGTCCTCTTGCCCACATATTCCACAACCCTGATTTTCCACCTGGCTTGCGTATTACTGACTTCAAGTGGTGGTTGGAAAAGGGGTTTTATCACATAGGCCAGTATTTCACCTCAAGTGGCCCCATCTCCCTTAACTTTTGTATTAACACTTTGGAGCTCCCGGACTCCAAGAGGTTCCGCTTTAGACAAATCTCCCACTTTCTACACAGGATATGGATGGACAAACCCCTACCTCCCAAATTCACTTCTTATGAGATGTGGTGCGGCCAGGCCATGGAGCAGAGTGGTAGCATCTCGGTGATCTACTCTGCCCTCACCCACCCCACGGAAAAAACATCTTATATGATGGCTCGGGAGGCTGACTTCCAACGCAGCTTGGGCCTGGAGACCTGGCAAACGGCTTTCACCAAATCATTTAAGGGGATCCAAAATGTCTCCCTGATGGAGGCTAGCATTACATTTCTCACCAGATGGTACCTCACTCCTTCTAGACTGACAGCCATGTTCGCTACTGCAGATCCATTTTGCTTCAGAGGCTGTCAGCTTAGGTGCACCATGACCCACATCTGGTGGGAATGTCCCCGAATCCACACTTTCTGGAGACTTACTTTTACCATGATCCACAAGGTGACCAGCTGCCAGATTCCTAGGTCTCCTGAGGTTGCCCTACTAAACGCTCATATTCCGCAGCTTCCTAAAGCCACTCAAAGGCTAATCCACTTTATTTTACTGGGCACCAAAATTTCAATCGCCAAATCTTGGAAGCAGCCCAAGCCGTCCTTAACTAATGTCAAAAGGAACATTTTGTGGATTATGACACAGTAAAAGATATCCAGCATCCTATCTGATACCTCCATAATATTCCACAAGATTTGGGGACCCTGGGCTGCATATGTTGGAATCTCCCTTATACCTGGTATCCACACAGTTGCTACACAGTACTAAGCCCGTAACTGGGCACTCTGCTTCCCCTTGTCCCCTCACCCCTATCCCACCCTCCTCTTCCCTTTCTTTTTCTTCCCTCTCTCCTCTCTATCTATCCTTGTTTTTGTTTATTTTATTCTTGTAACCTACACAGATGACTGTTTAGGCTCTACCGATTCCATAGCACTGAGGGGAATATCTTCACAACACTATTGTTTCATTCCCCTTTCCCACCTGCTCAGCCTATATCCTGGTTGGGTCCTGGGGGTTGCGGGGGACCGTCCCTCTGGCACAGCATGATCCCTATCGGGGTGCCGGGGGTGGGGGGACCCTTGTTGCTCCAGGGGCCCTGCCCGGAGTTCGTTGTTGCAACATCTTACATCAGTGGGACCTTCAGAAAATCATTGTGTTATGTTTTTATGCTTGCACCAGTTCTTGAGGGTATTACAGACTTTTAATAGCCAGATTCACAAAGAGTTACGCCGGCGTATCAGTAGATACGCCATCGTAACTCGGAATCTAAGCCGTCGTAAGTTTAAGTGTATGCTCAAACTGAGATACACTTAAACCTAGCTAAGATACGACGGCCTGCGCCGCCGTATCTTAGGGTGCAATATTTTCGCTGGCTGCTAGGTGGCGCTTCCGTTGAGTTCGGCGCAGAATATGCAAATGACTATATATGCCGATTCACAAACGTACGCTTGCCCGTCGCAGTAAAGATACGCCGTTTACGTAAGGCGATTCCCAGCGTAAAGTTAGTCGAACAAATAGTTGATATAGTCAAAGTTAAGTATGACCGTCGTTCCCGCATCGAAATGTGAAAAATTTACGTTGTTTGCGTAAGTCGTCCGTGAATGGGGCTGGACGTCATTTACGTTCACGTCGAAACCAATATGTCCTTGCGGCGTACTTTGAAGCAATGCACACTGGGATATGTACACGGACGGCGAATGCGCCGTTCGTAAAAAAATGTCAATCACGTCGGGTCACCAATCATTTACATAAAACACGCCCCCTCATCCTCATTTGAATTAGGCGCGCTTATGCCGGCCTATTGACGCTAAGCCGCTGTAACTTAGGCAAGTGCTTTGTGAATACAGCACTTGCCTCACTTACTTACGGCGGCGTAGCATAAATACGATACGCTACGCCGCCTCAAAGATGCGCCCACCTACCTGAATCTAGCTATAGGATTCTAAGGTTACTTTTTCATGGTTGCATTGTTCCTTGTCTTACCGGGGCTGTTCCCCTCGGAATTCTGTATTATCTGTTGCATATATATTGATTGTACGTACGTGCATCTCATTTTTAATAAAAATTAATTGAAAAAAAATAGGATTTTTATGCTCACCGTAAAATCTCTTTCTCTGAGTTCATGGACGGACACATCCTTAATCTTGACTTAGTGGGTATTAGCCTTCCATTAGGAGTTGACTAGGCAGAAACTTATATAAAAGATTAACTTATCATACCAAGGACGCCAAGGCCAATCCGGAGCAATTAGGATCATAAGAATCCCATCTGCCTCCACTCTACGAAGCAGAAGAGGCAGGAGCTTTAGAGGAGGGAAGGCATAGATTAGCCGGTACTGACTCCACGGCGCCACTAACGCATCTGTCGCGTTAGGCCATGGGTCTCCTGACCTGGCACAAACCTCAATACCTTCCGATTGAGTCGAGACACTACGTCTGGCATGTCCCATCTTGGACAAATGAGCTGAAACACCTCCAGGTGCAGAGACCATTTTCCTTGGTCCAGCATCTGGCAACACAGGTAGTCCGCCTGCCAGTTTTCCCCACCCAGAATGTATATGGCCGACAGTGGCGGTATGCTCCTTTCTGCCCACCTTAGGATGTCAGCGACTTCTGACGCTGCAGCCGAGCTACTTGTTCCTCCTTGATGGTTGACATATGCCACCGCTGTGGCGTTGTCCGACTGGATCCTGACTGGACGCCCTCATAGCCTCTGAGACCATGTGGCGAGGCACAGCCTGATCGGCCGAAGTTCCAGGACCTTGATCGGCGTATTAGGCCCCAGGCGTCACTCCTTGCAACATGAGTTTGGGGGATCTATACATCATCTCTGTGTCACATAAAGAAAGGCGTAGAGCTACTAAGCATGGACGCATTACAACATGCGACCAAGGCTTAGCGTTTAACATTAGTTCAAGGTCAATATCCCAATACACCACTACATGCAGGTGATTATCAGTAAGGAACCCAGGCATCACTCCTAGCAACAGGAGTTTGGGGGTTCTCTACATCATATCAAACTTTGCATGTAGAGATGTATTTAGGCCACTAGGGGAGATGCTATGAAATGAGGATACACGTATAATACACAAGTTGTACTGGCAACTAATAGAAATGTATGAGAGGCAATATAGCTCAGGTAGTTTGAGAGTACATATAGTGGGCCGGATTCCGAAAGAGATACGACGGCGTATCTCCTGATACGCCATCGTATCTCTGAGTTCCGACGGTCATATCTATGCGCCTGATTCATAGAATCAGGTTTTACATAGATATCCCTAAGATCCGACAGGTGTAAGTGACTTACACCGTCGGATCTTAGGCTGCAATTCCAGGCCGGCCGCTAGGTGGCGCTTCCGTATTATTACGCGAGGAATATGCAAATGAGGAGTTACGCCAATTCAGAAACGAACGACCGCCCGGCGCATTTCTTTTACGTCGTTTGCGTTCGGCTTTTTCCAGCGTATAGTTACCCCTGCTATATGAGGGGTAGCTAATGTTAAGTATGGCCGTCGTTCCCGCGCAGAGTTTTGAAATGTTACGTCATTTGCATAAGTCGTTCGCAAATACGGATGGACGTAATTTACGTTTACGTCGAAAGCAATGACGTCCTTGCAGCGGAATTTCGAGCATGTGCACTGGGATATTTTATGGACAGCGCATGCGCCGTTCAAATAAAGCGTAAAAAACGTGGGGTCAACACAAATTTGGATAAAGCACGCCCCCTACATCCCCATTTGAATTTCGCGCCCTTACGCCGCAACAGATACGTTATGCCGCCGTAACTAAGGGCGCAAGTTCTTTCTGAATAAAGAACTTGCGCCAAAAGTTAGAGCGGCGTAACGTATATCAGATACGTTACGCCGGGCGGACAGATACGCCTATGTATCTGAATCCAGCCCAGTATTTGTAGTAACAAGTATTGATTGCATATGAGAGGCAATGTAACTCAGGTACTTTGAGAGTACATATAGTATTTGTAGTAACAAGTATTAATTGCATATGAGAGGCAATATAGCTCAGGTACTTTGAGAGTACATATAGTATTAGTAGTAACAAGTATTAATTGTGTATGAGAGGCAATATAGCTCAGGTACTTTGAGAGCACATATAGTATTAGCCCACGGCCACAGGCATTCACCTGACAGCAAACAACTTTGTATTCCATGACTGGTGGTACAATATGCATTCACCGGATACAGAAGTAAGTGTCGGCTATTACAGGTCCCAAAAATTAGCCCACGGCCACTGGCGTTCACGGGACAGCAAACAATTTTGTATTTGGTGGCTGGTGGTACATTAGGCATTGAACGGATACAGAAGTAAGTGCCGCCCATTATATGCCCCAAAAATTAGCCCACAGGCGTTCACCGGACAGCAAACAACTTTGTATTCTGTGGCTGGTGGTACATTAGGCATTCAACGGATACAGAAGTAAGTGTCGGCCATTACAGGCCCCAAAAATTAGCCCACGGCCACAGGCGTTCACCGGACAGCAAACAACTTTGTATTCTGTGTCTGGTGGTACATTAGGCATTCACCAGATACAGAAGTAAGTTTCGGCCATTACAGGCCTCAAAAATTAGCCCACGGCCACAGGCGTTCACCTGACAGCAAACAACCTTGTATTCTGTGGCTGGTGATACATTAGGCATTCACCGGATACAGAAAAAAGGGTCGGCCAGTAAATGCCCAAAAAATTAGCCCACAGGCGTTCACCAGAATTTAAAAGAAACATGGTCTACTGGTCACATGTGTTGAATTCCTCCGCGATCCATGCTTCATTCATTTTTATAAATGTGAGGTAGTCAACACTGTTGTGAGCTAGGCGAGTGCGCTTATCGGTCACGACCCCCCCTGCTGCGCTGAACATCCTTTCGTACAGAACACTGGACGAGGGGCAAGCCAACAGTTCCATTGCAAATTGTGCAAGCTCTGGCCAGAGGTCAAGCCTACCCACCCAGTAGTCCAGGCGTTAACCCGATGGAGTCGGACACCTGTCGGTCTAGGCATTCCCTGATGCTGGATCCGGAGGACAGCTGTCGATGGGTCAGCTGAAAGAATGATCTCATATCATTAGTGACTAAGACATCTGCATTTGCACTAAACTGGAAGCGCTGTACTGGCCTGGCTCCTGTTCATCAACCAGGATAATGTCATCCTCGTTCTCCTCCCCCCATCCACGGACAACACCAGGGATCCCAGAAATGTTTAAAGCATGCTCTTCTTGCTCCTCCTCCCCCGCCCCGGCACCATCCTCCTCTGACTCCTCTTCAGACTCCCGTTGTTGACTTGTCTCAGGTGGAGTAGCCCCCCCTGGGAATTCATCCAGCATTACGACTTCCTCATCTTCCTACTCCTGCTTCTTGACGGCTTGATCAATGACACAACGCAATGCATGCTACAGAAAGAAGGCGTAAGGTACGATGTCACTGATGGCGCCCTGGCTGCAACTGACAAGTTTGGTGATCTCATCAGAAGTCTGCATGAGTCGCGCATGAGCAGCCACTGGTGCGGTGGAAAAAAAACAAGCTCCCCAGAACCTGTCCTGCCGCAGAGTTTGTACAGGTAGTAGTTAACTGCACGTTTCTGCTGGAGCAGCCTATCAAGCATATAAAATGTTGAGTTCCATTGCGTCGGGCAGTCACAAATAAGACGTCTGACGGGCAGGTTGTGTCGCCGCTGAATGTCAGCAAGGCTGGCCATGGCCGTGTAAGATCTTCTTAAATGGGCTGAGATTTTCCTGGCCTGCCGCAAGACGTCCTGGAGCCCACGGTATTTGGCAACAAATCGCTGCACGACCAAGTTCAGGACGTGTGCCATGCATGGCACGTGTGTAATTTTGCCCTGTTTCAGCACTCTCAGCAGATTGACACCATTGTCGCACACCACTTTACCAACTGTCAAATTGAGCGGTGTTAGCCACTGATCTGCCTGTAAACGCAAAGCTGAAAGGAGTTCAGGACCAGTGTGGCTCTTGTCTTCCAGGCACAACAGACGCAGCACAGCATGGCAACGTCTCACCTGGCATGTCGAATAGGTTCTGGGGATCTTGGACGGCGCAGTGTATGAGACGGTAGCATGGGAAAAAGAGGAGTCAGCCGAGGAGGAGAGGGAGGATGGAGGAGGAGGAGGAGGAGGAGAAGAAGAGGCAGGCATGCATGTAATCCATGGCGGTAAAACCAAATCTACATGGGTGCCATGGGTTACATGCTTGACGGCCGTCAGAAGGTTTCACCCAGTAGGCAGTAAAAGTTATATAACTTACCTGCCCATGTTTGCTAGACCACGTGTCTGTGGTCAGATGTATCTTGGCACCGACACTGTGTGCCAGAGATACATTCACTTGCCGCTGAACATGGCCATATAGCTCTGGGATGCCCTTCTGTGAAAAAAAATTCCTTCCTGGGACCTTCCATTGTGGTGTTCCAATGGCCACAAATTTTCAAAAGGCCTCCGACTCCACCAGTTTATATGGCAGTAGTTGGCGGTCTATCAGTTCCGACAAGCCAGCGGTCAACCGTTGGGCAAGAGGGTTATCCGGCATCATCGTTTTTTACAATCGAACATTTGGGCCACGGAAGCCTGCCTTTTTGCAGAAAAACGTTAGGAAGGCATGATGGAAGGTGGAGTGGAGGACAATTGTGAGCATAGTGAAGGAGAAGAGGCTGGACGGTAAGAGCCTAGAGTGTGGCTTTGTGGGTACTGATGGCGTTGCTCCCACTGGGCTCGGTGATGGGAGGCCAGGTGCCTTCTTAAGGCGGTCATCCCTAGGTGAGTGTTGGACTTGCCGCGACTTATGCGTTGACTGCAAAGGCTGCAGATGGCAACACTATTGTCTGCAGTGGACACGTTAAAAAAAGCCCACACTGCGGAGCCATGGGCCGGCGTCCTGGGAGCGCCAGATGTGACCGTACATGGTTGATGGCTCGCTTCTGATACATTAGGAGTCTGGTTTGTCCCTCCTGTGCAATGTAAGTTCGACCTGCTTCTCATCCCTATCTGCTGGTCCATCTCAACCTCTGAACTCCCCTCCTCTTCCGCTCTCGTGAGCACCCACATGACGTCTGTAGACACGTCATCATCAAAGTCACCTTCCCCATCACTAACAATAGAGATCTCGAAGTAGGCAGCAACAGCGGGCACCAACCTCCTTGGGCTGATCTGAGTACTGTCGTCAGACTGCTGAGTGCCGGCTGTTGCTACCTCCTCTTCCTGCTCCAATGCCAAGAATGGCTGCGCATTGGAAATGTCTTCTGATGGATCAGAAAATAATTCCTGTGACTCAAGCGGAGGGTATATGGTGGTGGTGTTGGTGGCGAGCCACTCAACCAAGTCTGGTGCGTCCTTTGACGTAATCGAACAAACATTGTGCCACTTCCCACTTTTGCTCTGGCCTGGTGCTCCTGGCCTACCCCTACCAACCCTGCAGAAGGGCCTGCCTCTTCCTCTGCCTGTCATTTTTTAAATGACCCTGTGACAACAAAAGTCTCTAGAGAAGCGCAGTATATGTGGAAGAAGGTATATAACAAAATCTGTCGTTTTAAGGGGCCACTGGTTTATCGCACCAGTTATGAAACTTTTTTTTCAGGATTTTTTTTTAATGTGTGTAGCAGAGGTAATGCAAAGAGGCAGAAATACAGCAGTAACCAAATACACCGCCAGTCACAATGCTGCACAATACAAATCCACTATTTTCGAAAGTATATTATAAGTGTATATTACACCTATGTACTGCAGAGCAAGTAGTACACTTATACCAGTGCTTGAAAGGACTTTTGTGGACCTGTTAGGTAGCGATTTGTGTCGCTAAAGTCTGTCCCTGCTGGAAACACTAACCTCTCCCTACACTGACAAAAAGTATATAAATGTATTACACACCTATATACTGCAGAGCATGTACAGTAGCACACCTATACCAGTGCTTGAAAGGATTTGTGTGGACCTGTTAGTTAGCGATTTGTGTCGCTAAAGTCTGTCCCTGCTGGAAACGACAACCTCTCCCTACACTGAAAAATATATGAATGTATTACACACCTATATACTGCAGAGAAAGTAGCACACCTATACCAGTGCTTGAAAGGACTTTTGTGGACCTGTTAGGTAGCGATTTGTGTCGCTAAATTCTGTCCCTGCTGGAAACGCCAACCTCTCCCTACACTGACAAAAAAATATATGAATGAATGTATTAGACACCTATATACTGCACAGCAAGTAGCAAACCTATACCAGTCCTTAAAAAGACTTTTGTGGACCTTTTAGATAGCTATTTGATTGAATACAGTCTGTCCCTGCTGGAAACGCCAACCACTCCCTACACTGACAAAATGTATATGAATGTATTAGACACCTATACACTGCAGAGCAAGTAGCACACCTATACCAGTCCTTAAATGGACTTTTGTGGACCTTTTAGAAAGCTATTTGAATGAATACAGCCTGTCCCTGCTCCAAACAGCACCCTCTCCCTACACTGACAAAAAGCAGAATGTAAGATGGCCGCCAGATCAGGTCTATTTATAAGGTAGGGGATATGTCCATGTGCTGAAATGTCTCAATTAGCTGTCCTGCACCACCTGATGGATGTGTTATAGGTCAAAGTTCTTACCCATGTAACATTGGAGACCACCGCGAACATCGGCAGATGTCCGCTGGTTTGGCGGACCGCGAACACGCAAAGTTTGCCACGAAACGAACCGGCAGGCCATCTTTAGTCACTGGTACCAGACATGTGTCAGAGTTTTTTTTTTTTTGCAGGTTAAAAGGCATTGGGTATCATGATTGCTGGGGATCTACATCACTGGAAATTGTGGGATGTTCTTTTTTATTAAAGAAATGTGTGTGCTTTTTAATATACCTTTCTTAATGAGTAGGGGTACATACCCCTACTCATTCACATGGGGTTAATCTGGTGACCCATTTTATTGTTAAAAAGGGATTTCAGATTTTGATGAGCCCCCTCAAATTGGGCTGGGGTTGTGGGTAATAGGTCCTTGTCCCAATTAAAATGGGAACAAGGTGCTTTAACAGGCATATCCCCTCTGGAAAGGTACTCCCCCCATGTAAGGACCTGTGGCCTGATATAGTTCATGATGAGAAGGGACACAGGCTCTCACCCCCCTCCTTTCCCAGCCTTCTAAACTGCATGCTCACATAAGGACTTGGTATAGATTATTGATTTTTGTTTTTACCTTCTTGATTTTTGCATGGGGTTCCCCACTTTATTTGTTCTTTTGTTTTTGCTTGGGGTCCCCCTTAAAATTCATACCAGGGCCCAGCACCATGCCATTATTTGATGGTCCCTTCTCCCTTGCCTATTACTGGCCATTACTATTTTTTTACATTCAGGTCCCATTGACTTCTATAGAAATTGAATTCAGCACTAGGGATGAGCTTTATGTTTGAGTCGAACATGAGTTTGACTCGAACATTGGCTGTTCGCCCGTTTGGCGAACAGCGAATAATTTGGGGTGTTTGCGGCAAATTCGAAAAGCCATGGAACACCCTTTAAAAGTCTATGGGAGAAATCAAACGTGTTAATTTTAAAGATTGATGTGAAAGTTATTGTCATAAAAAGTGTTTGGGGACCCAGGTCCTGTCCCAGGAGACATGTATCAATGCAAAAAAAAAGTTTTAAAAACTACAGTTTTTTCGGGAGCAGTTATTTTAATAATGCTTAAAGTGAAACAATAAAAGTGAAATATTCCTTTAACCACTTGCCTACCGAGGACGTCATATGATGTCCTCGACTTTGTGCAGCTACAGGCATCATTCAGATATCACCGTCTTCTGCCGGCGATTCTCTGCATGATAAGAATGATCATAGTGGCAGTTCCACCGCTTGGTCTTTCTTATAGGCAGCAGGATGGGACATCCGCCCCTCCTGACACCATCCGGTGCTTCTCCGGACTCTCCCGTGCCATCGGGGGCCCAGAGAACCAATCGGCTGGCGCTGGCTCGCGACGATAGAGATGACTGGTGACCAGATGGTCACCAGTCATCTCTATGACCGTCGGAGGCCCAGGCCCCACATGTGAGGTATCGCCGTATGCGTTAGAGCGTGAGCAAAAATTCTAGCACTAGACCTCCTCTGTAACTCGAATATAGTAACCTGTGAAAAATTTTAAAGCGTCGCCTATGGAGATTTTTAAGTACCGAAGTCTGGCGCCATTCCATGAGTGTGCGCAATTTTAAAGCATGACATGTTAGGTATCTATTTTTTTTTCCCAAAAAAGGCGCTTGAAAAATTATTGCGCAAATACAGTGCGAGAAAAAAGTTGCACTGACCGCCATTTTATTCCCTAGGGTGTCTGCTAAAAAAAATATATAATGTTTGGGGGTTCTGATAAATTTTTTTGCAAAAAATGTTGATTTTTACATGAAGGAGAGAAGTGCCAGAATAGGCCCGGTGGACAAGTGGTTAAATTTCGCACCTGGGGGATGTCTAAAGTATGCCTGTAAAGTAGCGCATGTTTCCTGTGTTTAGAACTGTCCCTGCACAAAGTGTAATTTCTGAAGGAAAAAAAGTCATTTAAAACTACTTGTGGCTATTTATGAATTGTTGGGTCCCGGCCATTTTTTCAATGACTTTTATCTGTATTGCCGTGACCAACAATTCATTATTAGCGGGAGTAGTTTTAATTTACTTTTTTCCTTTAAAAAATTCCTCTGTGCAGGGAACCAAACTAAAAAAAAAATGCGTTGGTTCCCCCCAAATTCCATATCAGGCCCTTCGGGTCTGGTGTGAATATTAAGGGGAACCCCGCGTAATAAAAAAAAAATGGCATGGGGTTCCCCCAAAAAATCCATACCAGACCCTTCAGGTCTGATATGGATTTTAAGGGGAACTCCACGGAAAAAAAAATGGCATAGGGTTCCTCCCAAAAATCCATACCAGACCCTTATCTGAGCACGCAACCTGGCAGGCCGCAGGAAAAGAAGGGGGGGGGAAAGAGCGTCTCCCCTCCTTAGCAGTACCAGGTCACATGCCCTCAACATGGAGAGAATGCTTTGGGGGTCTGTGACCTCCAAAGCACCTTGTCCCCATGTTGATGGGGACAAGGGCCTCATCCCCACAACCCTTGCCTGGTGGTTGTGGGGGTCTGCGGACAGGGGGCTTATCGTAATCTGGAAGTCCCCTTTAACAAAGGGGACCCCCAGATTCTGCCCCTCCTATGTGAATTGGTAACGGGGTACATTGTACCACTACCATTTCACAAGAAAAGTGTCAAAAAGGTAAAAAGACACACAGACAGCTTTGGATAAGTCCTTTAATAATAATAATAAAAAAAAATATTCCAGCGATGTACATCCTTTCACAACCTGGACTCGCGCTACCCGCCGCTACATATGATACAGCCTCCTCCATAGAAGGCTCCCGGGTGAATGACGTGTGAGCTGTGTGACATTTCTTTTATAACCGAGGGTGGGGCCACCTATGACGTGGATGAGAGACCCCGCCCTGTTCTGATGTAATGGGGGTTTCCGGCGGCTTCCACAGTGGTGTCACGGGTGACCCCAACCCCCTGACACATCATCAACACAATGAAAACTGACAATGATGTTGAAATCTATGCAGCACTGTTACCCTAGGTAATACAGGTACAAACAGACAACATCATTAAATGATAGGCATCAATGGTTAAACAACAGTAAATAACATACAGCCTTCCTAACACAGGTATTCAAATGAAAAAAAGAAAAAAAAATGGTTATAAGGTACAGTATATACCCATAATATTGCATATGCAGCTAAAACCTGCTAAAGTAGAATATCAATAAACACCATACAGACGTGCTAACACTTGTACAATAACAATAGTAATGATGATGTAAATAATAATCCAAATTATTAATAAATTGAGATCAAACAAATCACATACTGTATGTTAAAAAAAAATGGCATGGGGTCCCCACCAAATCCATAACATACCCTTATCTGAGCATACAGCACAGCAGTTCAGGAAAGGGTGGGGTTGCTCGCTCATCTCTCCCCTTTCCTGAACTGCTGTGCTGCATGCTCAGATAAGGGTCTGGCATGGATTTGGGGGGGGGGGGTACGCTATTTTTTATTTTGTTTTATATGTGGTTAGTTTGATCTCAATTTATTAATCATTTGGATGATCCATCCAGCACGATACAGGCCACACACCCTCAACATGGGAGGGTGCTTTGGGGCAGGGGGAGCTCTATGCCCCCTTCTCCAAAGCACCTTGTCCCCATGTTGATGTACTCTGCCCTATGCACTCCCTTGCTCCCATGTACTTCCCGATCCCCACTACATGTTAGTAGATTTTTACTCCAAGTGTATACAGCCCTGTACGTGTTTAGAAACTCTAGAGAAATGCTTAAATAATGCTTTACAATTTAACTAAACCCATTTGATTTTAGTCAACTAAAATGTAACTGAAACAACTTAGTCAAAAGACTAATGCCGCGTACACACGATCGTTTTTCGGCATGAAAAAAAATGAAATTTTTCAGCATGTCCAAAAAACGAAGTTTTTCTAACTTCATCATTAAAAACGATGTTGCCCACACACCATCGTTTTTGAAAAATGATGAACAAAGCGCGGTGACGTACAACACGTACAACGGCACTCTAAAGGGGAAGTTCTTTTCGCCTTTGGGCTGCTTTTAGCTGATTACTTGTTAGTAAAAGACAATTCGCGCTTTTTTAAAAAAGGTTTTAAAGGGTTTAAAAAGTAGTTTTTGCCCACACACGATCATTTTTTACAACACGAAAAACGACATTTTAAAAAAAGACATGAAAAAATGCAGCTTGTTCGAATTTTTTTTTTGTCGTTTTTCAGAAGCCGAAAAATGATGTGAAGCCCACACACAATGATTTTAAATGACGTTTTAAAAAAAAACATTTTTTTCCATGCCAAAAAACGATCGTGTGTACGCAGCATAAGGCTAAAACTAAATCTAAATTTGACATCAAAATTGATCATCAGACACAACCCCTGTCTTGAGTGTTGTTAATTGAAGCACTATTTAGAAGGAGCGTTGCACTGCTGAAGTTTGGGACTGCTGAACTCTGTGTGAAAGCTCTGGCCCAACTCCCCAGCTTCTAAAGTCGAAAACACACACATATCATAGAAGTAAGAAAAAAAAGCCATATTTTTTTTTATGAAAACAAAAAGCATTCATACAGTTCCATTATAGATAGATAACTTGTAGGTGCCACTTTTTTAAAAGTTCTTGTATATACTATACCTAAATAACAGACCGCCACCAGCCTTCTAATGCCGCGTACACACAATTGGTTTGTCTGATGAAAACGGACCGTTTTGATCAGACTAACCGATCGTGTGTGGGCCCCATCCATTATTTATCCATCGGTTAAAAAACTAGGAACTTGATTTATAATTATCTGATGGTTAACTAACTGATAGAAAAAAACGATCGTCTGTGGGCACGTCCATCGGTTAAAAATCCATGCATGCTCAGAATCAAGTCGACGCATGCTCGGAAGCATTGAACTTAATTTTTCTCAGCACGTCGTTGTGTTTTACGTCACCGCGTTCTGACACCGCGTTTTTTCAACCGATGCTGTGTAGGCACGACTGATGAAAGTCAGCTTCTTCGGATATCTGATGAAAAAATCCATCAGACCGTTTTCATCGGATAAACCGATCGTGTGTACAGGGCATAAAGGTAAGTGTCCACTGTTTTAAGTTAGCCGTGGATGCTACAGCTGCCTTAATACAATAGCAGTCAGTGGAGATTGCTTTATCCATGTGGTTTACCATGGATGCAGGAATCAATTCAACTCCACTCATTTAGCTCATGGGCTGAATGAAAGAAAATCTGACCAGGTATGGCATTGGCTAGTTTAGGGCTAATCCACAGGCTGTTCCAATACAGAGCCCTTCAACATCTTTCCTCTGGTAATATAGTCCGGATCTAGGCTCTCCTACTCTCTCTCACTATAAGCAGGTTTGTGTTAATAGTAGACATGTGCACAACGAAATATTTTGCTTCAGAATTTTGGAAAATACATATATTTAGTTATATGTGTTAAAATAAATCTGCGCAAGTATATTTAAAAACACCAGTGACAGCAAAAGTATTTGGTATTGGACAAGGTATGGTTGAAGGTGATCAGTGGACAGCTGCCTCTACTAATTGCTTCCACCTAAGGCTGGGTTCACACTACTACACTACTTTCATCCTACTTTGCTCTGTGTTCAATGTTTCCCTATGAGAGCGTCTTGTAGCGTCCTACACAAGTCGGTCCGACTTTGAAAATGCTCCCTGTACTACTTTTGGTCCTACATTGATCATACTTCAGGCCCATTGAATATCATTGAAGTCGGACCAAAGTAGTATCCTGTTCATGAAAGTAGGATGGATGTAGGACCAATGTAGGATAAATGTAGGACCAATGTAGCAGAGCAAAGTAGGATGGAAGTAGTGTAGTAGTGTGAACCCAGCCTCAGGCTGGGTTCACACTACTACACTACTTTCATCCTACTTTGCTCTGCTACATTGGTCCTACATTTATCCTACATTGGTCCTACATCCATCCTACTTTCATGAACAGGATACTACTTTGGTCCGACTTCAATGATATTCAATGGGTTGAAGTAGGATCAATGTAGGACCAAAAGTAGTACAGGGAGCATTTTCAAAGTCGGACCGACTTGTGTAGGACCAGTTAAGACAGCTCTCATAGGGAAACATTGATTTTCACACGTCATGCTACATGAGGCTCCCAATGTAGGACCGTTTGTCGGACAAGTGTGAACCCAGCCTCAGTGGAGCAAGAAAGTGTTGAGAAGAAAAAGAAAGTAGAGTTAGCGCTGGTCTTACAGAGACAAAAGCTCCATAAAAGAGGCTCCTAGTGTAAGGTGCAGTGTGCAAAATATACACAAAGTGCTAAACCAGGGGTGCCCAACCAGTGGCCCGCGGAGCCTTCTTATGTGGCCCGCGACCACCTGCTCTGGAATGGCTGGTTGGGAAGCCCATAATGCAGGTTGGTGACCGGCCATCCCAGAGCATCAGTGTTGTGAATGAAGCCGGCGGTAGAGGAAGCAAGCTGCTTTTCAGAAAGTGCACCACACCTACAGCATATAATAGACGTCTATGGCAAAGTGCAGCTAACCGTCAGGAAAACCTCAGGTACACTGCGCTGCACCCACAGTGTGGGTAGACCGCAGACCATCAGTGTAAAAGCAGCCTTAGGCCCCTTTCACACGATCGGTCTGACCCAATCGGACCCACCATTCACCTCTATGGAGTGGCAGATGTAAATAGACTTTTGTCCGTTTACACCTGCCTACCTCCAATTCGATCTGCTAAATTATACAGAAGTGGATCAGTCTCCTTCCATCTGATTGGATCAGAGGGCCCATAGAGTAGATTGGGCTGTGTCTGCTTTACATATGCAAACTGGACACAGACCTGTCATATGCCCACTCTGTTCATTGTGGCCCACGACTGGTTACTAAGTCGCTTAAGTGGCCCTCTGCCTTCAAAAGGTTGGGCACCCCTGTGCTAAACGATCCAAAGTGCCAAGTGCCTATGTAAACTACTAGAATGATTCCACAGTATATATCATTAATGCAGCTATGAAAATAAATTAACAAATTGCATAAAATATATATCACAGTGCTTTGCAAATTAAAGTGCTATTGTGCAAACACTGCTAGGTAAAGAAAATGTGAAAAACGTGAAATTCCTGTACCATTAGGGTACCTATGTTAACCCTTTAAGAGATGTGCTGAAAAAAAAAGAAAATCCCTGAAATTCGTACAAAAATGCATTCGCACAAAAACAAATGCACATGTCTAGTTAATGGGATGTTACAACTGGGGATGAGCTCAGTCCATCCAAAAACCTAACATTTAGAGCATTCAGAGTGGACAAATGGTTTTGGCTCTCAATGGTTACCAGGGAAGCAGCGGGTGCTTTCACCCGCCACATTTTTGCTAACCACTGGCGTCACCCAACTTATTTACTTACATAGCTGGAAATCTCTGATCATGTCGATTGGATACAAATCGAAGGGATACAAAATTTACTAAATATGGTCACATATGTCAATCGGGAATGATTGTGTATGCTAGGCTGTCAGATTTTTGTTTTTTGGAGAGCTCTATTTCTTTTTTTTAAATAGTTGGGTGTATTAATTTGTAGGTTATTTTATTTTTTCCGTGAATGAGTAGGGGTACTATGTAACATCTTTCCTTTGGTAATATAGTCCAGATCTACTATGTACCCCTACTATAGTCCGGATCTACTATGTACCCCTACTCATTCATGTAAGGGGTACATAGTAAGGGTTTACTGTTAAAGGGGGCTTCCAGATTCTGATAACACCTTCAGCCCCCACAACCACCAGCCAGGGTTGTAGGGAAGAGGCCCTTGTCCTCATCAACATGGGACAAGGTGCTTTGCCAGGGGTTCATGTGGTCTGGTACGGTTCATTTGGGGGGGGGGGTCTCTGTTTCCCTGGCAACCTTTTTTTAAGGGAATCTCACACGTTTTCTTTTTCATTTTTCTTTTTGCATAGAGATCCCCCTTAAAATTTGAAGATCTGAGTTTTAAACACTTTTTTCCTTTAAACACAATTTCTGTTCTGGCCAATTTTCAGTATTCAGCACTCTTTGAATGACAATTGTACGGTCATGCAACACTCTACCCAAATATTATAAATGTTTCCTCCATAAATCTTTTGGTGGTATTTAATCACTTCTGTTTTTTTTACCTTTTTGCAAAAAAAAATATGAAAAAACTGTTTTATTATATTACTATTATATTACTAAATTACTAAAACAGATAATTTTTCTCCTTCATTGATGTGCGCTGATGAGGCTGCACTGATGGGCACTGATAGACTTCACTAATGGGCATGGATAAGGTGGCACTGATGGACACTGATAGGTGGCACTGATGAGGCAGCACTGGTGGGCACTAATAAGTGGCACTGAGAGGTGGCACTGATGGGTGCCACATAAGGGCATTGATATATGGCACTGAAGGGCATTGATTGGCACTAATAGGTGGCACTATTGGGTACTGATGAGGCACTGATGGGCACTGATTGGCAGCACTGATAGGCATTGATAGGTGGCCCTGGTGTGCACTGATTTACAGCACTGATATGCACTGGCAGGTGGCACTGGTGGGCACTGATGTGTGGCACTTGTTGGCACAGATGAGGCGGCGGCTCTTACTGTTCGGGACCACTGTCCCTTTCACAGAAGCTGGTGATGATTTTTTTTTTCTGCTCATGGTTTCAGCATGAACAGAAAAAAAGCATATTGCTGATCTTTTGTTTACATCACCTGATCAGCTGTCATTGGCGTGGTAAGGGGCCAGGATTCATGCACATTCATGCACATTCTATTTTGAAAAAATGCAGCCTGCCCTACTTTTTTTAAACCACACATCACCACCAGGTTAACTAAACCAGGTGATAAAAATCAATCATTTGTATCACCTATATTTTTGGTCATTTGTTGTGAATGGCCCTTAGAGTTAGAATAGTTAAATAGTAATTTTTCTGTCAGGAAAAACTTTCTTAAATGAAAAAAAATGTAACCGATTTCCAAGAGCTTTTGATTCTGAAGGTGTACTGAGGAAATGTGCTGTGCTAACGTTTATCCTGCTTACTATGATTGCTGTGCATAAATGGATCTTTTTAAGAGGTCTAAGCCGATAAAAGAAGGTGTTTATTAACAGCTGCAGCCAGGTGTTTAAAGAGGCAGATATGGTGAGCCTTAAATACCAAACAAACTGTCAGATAAAAGCAATCGGCCATGAGACATCTCCTGTAACATTTTTAATATGGTGAGATAATGTTACCTAGTACAGTAAAGCTAGCATTACTGAGATAGAAATCCGATTCCTGAAATATCTGTAAGCATATTTTATGTGGCAGAAAAAAAAAAAAAAATATGCCCATAACTTCTCTGTAAAGTGGACCTGTCACACATATTAGCAGACATAAGCTGCAGAATGCTTCAGTGGAAAGAATAATTCTTCTTTACCTCCTGTCTTTGTAAACATATTAATATCATGTTGCAATGGAGCTAGCAGGCTCACACCAATTAGAAAATGGTTTTAAAATCATCTAATGTCCAATTCAAATTCAAATTTTTACCAATTTAATGCTACCATATGCAATACAAGTCATCACATATGATGAAGGATTGAAAATATTTTGGAATCCACAGTCAATTCTATTATAGAAGAAGTGGCTTGCATTCCTGGACTTCTGTGCTGTTTTTTTGTGTTGGTATAACTGTAGTTCCAAGAGGCAGCACCCCTGAAATCGTGACATGTCAAACATGTCAAGGTCCTGCAAGGCAGTGTAACTACCCTAAAAACAGAATCCAAGAGTAGTTCAAACTCTAATGCCGCGTACACACCATCACTTTATGTGATGAAAAAAAACGACACTTTCTGTGAAGTAAAAAATGACGTTTTTGAAACTTCAATTTTCAAAGACGAAGTTGCCTACACACCATCGTTTTCTCACAATGATCTTGCAAAGTGAGGTTACGTTCCACCACATTTTACCATTGAAGCTTGCTTCATAAGTAGCTTCTGGGCATGCGTGGATGAAAAAACGTCTTAGAAAACGACGTTTTTTGCTACACACGGTCAATTTCTGTGAAGTAAAAAGTGCACTTTTGAAAAACGACACATAAAATTGAAGCATGCTTCAATTTTTTTTGGTCGTTTTTTACAAGACATAAAACGACGTTTTCCCCCACACACAGTCAATTAAAGTGACGTTTTTAAAAACGTCATTTTTTTTCATCACATAAAGTGATGGTGTGTACGCGGCATAAGGCCCCGTACACACGACCGAACATGTCTGCTGAAACTGGTCCGCGGGCAGGATTTCAGCGGGCTGTTTTAAAACAAGTCCAGAAATATTTGCCCGCTGGAAAAAGGCACGGCGGGCAAATGTATGCTGGAATCCTGTCCGGTTGGGCCTACACACGACCGAACATGTCTGCTGAAACTGGTCCGCGGACCAGTTTCAGCAGACATGTTCGGTCGTGTGTACGGCCCATAATAGGTAGATTCATATAGAATGGTGCAAAGTTGCGGCGGCGGCGTAGCTTAGCGTGTTTAGGCTACGCCGCTGTAAGTTAGCTAGGCAAGTACTTGATTCTCAAAGTACTTGCCTGCTAAGTTACGGCGGCGTAGCCTAAAGCGGGCGGGCGTAAGGGCACCTAATTCAAATGTGTCTAAGGGGGCGTGTTTTATGTAAATGGGGCTTGACCTTACGTTTTTGACGTTTTTTTTAACTGCGCATGCGCCGGGCGCCTACATTTCCCAGTGGGCATTGCGGCCAAGTATGCCGCACGGGCCTATTGATTTCGACGTGGACGTAAACGACGTAAATCCGACTTACGCAAACAACCTAAAAATTTCGAATTTCAAAGCGGGAACGGCGGCCATACTTAACATTTGCAACGCCACCTAGGGCCCAGCTTTAGGCGGCCTATCTCTAACGTAAATGGCGTAAATGTACCGTATTTATCGCGGTATAACGCACTCCCGCGTATACCGCGCACCCCTAAAGTGGCCCCCTAACCTGTGGAAAAAAAGTTTTTTTGTTTTTTTTTGTACTTACAGTTTTGGTGTCTTGCGCGGCGTCCATCGGCAGCCTCGTCGGGTCCGGCGTCCTTCTGCGGCCTCTGGTGTCCTCTTCGGCGGGTCCGGCGTCCGTCTTCGGCGGGTTGGGGGTCCTCTTCGGCGGGTCGGGTGTCCTCTTCGGCGGGTCGGGTGTCCTCTTCGGCAGGTCGGGTGTCCTCTTCGGCGGGTCCGGCGTCCTTCTGCGGCATCCTCGCGTCCTCCCCGCTCGTTTCCCGCGCCGAGTTTGAATACTGCGCCGACATATACCGAGCGCAGTACACTCGGGTATCTTCGGGCAGGCTCGGCAACTGTCGCGCTGATGTCCTGTACGCTCAGGATGTCAGTGCGAGAGGCGCCGAGACTGCCCGAAGATACACGAGTGTACTGCGCTCGGTATATGCCGGCGCAGTATTCAAACTCGTGGCAGGAAAGCGGGTATCGGCCGGGCGTACGTTCGTGAATCGGCGTATCTACTAATTTACATATTCTACACCGACCGCAATGGAAGCTCCACCTAGTGGCCAGCCTCAATATTGCAACCTAAGATAGGACGGCGCAAGCCGTCGTATCTTAGATATGTTTAAGCGTATCTCTGTTTGAGAATACACTTAAACATAAGTCGGCGTAGATTTTGAGTTAGGTCGGCTTATCTACTGATATCTCTTTCTGAATCTACCTAAATATCTTTTTTTCTTTTTGCTATAATAAACATCCCACATTTGTTCCTTGGTTTAGGCCGATATGTATTCTTCTACATATTTTTGGTAATAAAAAAAAAATTGCCATAAGCGTATAGTGATTGGTTTGCGGAAAAGTTATAGCGTCTACAAAATAAGGGATAGATTTATGGCATTTTTATTATGATTTTTTTTTACTAGTAATGGCAGTGATCAACGATTTTTACTAGCAAAATGGAGTGGACAGATCGGACACTTTTGGCAAATTTTTGGGACCAGTGACAACTATACAGCGATATGTGCTATAAAAATGCACTGTTACTGTATAATTTTCACTGGCAGGGAAGGAGTTAACACTTGGGAGTGATCAAGGAGTTAACTAAATTCCCTAGGTGTGTTCTAACTGCGGGGGGGATGGGACTGACTAGGCGGAGAGCGAGATCGGTGTTCATAATTAGTATGAACACACGACCAGTCTCCTCTCCCCTGAGAGAATCATGATCTGTGTTTTTACACACAAACATCCCGGTTCTCGCTTTGTCACATGCGATCGCAGGTGCTCGGCGGTCATCGCGCCCACAGTGCACTTGTATCATCCCCCTAGTGGTCAAAAGGCGAAGCGATGTAAGGTAACGTTGTTTCGCCCAGGGGAGCCAACCTGCTGTAGTAAAAGTGCAGTGGCTGGTCGGGAAGAGGTTAAAGGGGTTGTAAAGGTTTGTTTTTTATTTTCTAAATAGGTTCCTTTTAGCTAGCTCATTAAGCTTGCCCCCATCATCCGAGCCGTTCTGGCTGGGGTTTTGTCAGCATGCTCACCGCCTCCCTTGCAACTACATCCCTGCCTCTGTGTCTGTGAACCTTCATAGTGTCTCCTCGCAGGGATGTAGTCCCAAAGGAGGCTGTGAGCATGCTGACTAACCCCCACCCAGAACAGCTCAGATGATGGGGGCAAGCTTACTGAGTAGGAACAGGAAGTGAGAAATTCAGACAAAGAAAAAAACATTTAGAAGGGAAATCGAAGGAAAAGGTAAGTGAACCAACAATGCCCTAGCTTAAAGGAACTTATTTAGAAAATAAAAAAATAACCTGTATAGCCCCTTTAACAATTTTTTTGGACACTGTGTTACAAAGTTATTATCACACACTGGAGAAATCTGGTAACAGGTATACTGTATATGTTTACCTATCACTACTATTACCACTTCTGTATATGGTTAGCAACCTGTTGGGGATACCTAGTGGTTGCTTATGATTTTGCACTAATTCACAACCTATGGGATTTATGTTTTGTTAATGAGTAGGGTGCATGGTTCACTTAAAATGATATCAAACACTGTTGGTGCAGTAATACGCTGCTATATACCATGTTTTAAATGAAGGGTTTAACAATATTTTAAAGCATATCTCTGTATGCTCTGCTACATGTTACATATTAATGGCCATTGGCAGGGATGGACTGGCCATTGGGACTACAGGGAGTTTCCTGGTGGGCCGATGGCTCAGTGGGCTGGCTTCAGTGACAGTGGACCGCCACCCCCTCCGCTCCTCTGTCTCTCCCTTCCCGCAGCGCTCACCTGGGGGGAACAAAGAAGCAGGGGGAGGACTAGAGGAGCAGGGATGTCGACAGAGGAGCATAGGGGAGAGGTCAGACAGCTGACTCAACACCTATGGCCTGGGAGTTTCTCCCTTCTGCCTAATCTTGTCCCATAAGGGGGTGCACTGAACTGATTCTTTGCCCCGGGTGAAATAATGTCTAGCTTCCCCACTGGTACTACTACCAGTACCAGCCGTTCTACTCTAATAAAGTAGAACGGCTAGTGGCTAGTGAAGGGGGAGAGGGGGCTTGGGTGGCTGTGGGGGGGGGGGGATGCAGGAGTTGTCTGGCCGCCATGGGAGAGACCTGTCAAAGTGGGCCAGTTTGGATGAAGTCCAGGGCCAAATTTCTGTCCCAGTCCAGCCCTGGCCATTGGACTGTACACCTGAATGCTGCACTTCGATGCATGGTATGTTACACATTCCTAAACCCTGCACCTATATGCTGGGCTGTTTGTTACATATACCCAATCATTGAACTTTATACATGGGGTTATATGTTACATATTTAGGACCACTTGGTGGGAGTGCAGTAGTCAGTTGTGTGCAAAGAATACCACAGCATACAGAGTTCAGGAGTATATAATGTACAGCACAGATTACAGAGAGCAGTGGCAAGGAGTATGTAACATACAGCCTAGTGTAAAGAAAGTTGGGAATCAGGATTATTCCATGTATAATGCAGTATACAGTGCTAGTGGTCAGTAGGGATGAGCTTTATGTTCGAGTCGAACATGAGTTTGACTTTAACATTGGCTGTTCGCCAGTTCGGCAAACAGCAAACAATTTGGGGTGTTCGCGGCAAATTCGAAAAGCCGCGGAACACCCTTTAAAAGTCTATGGGAAATCAAGTGTTAATTTTAAAGGTTAATATGCAAGTTATTGTCATAAAAAGTGTTTGGGGACCCGGGTACTGCCCCAGGGGACATGTATCAATGCAAAAAAAGTTTTAAAAACTGCAGTTTTTTCGGGAGCAATGATTTTAATAATGCTTAAAGTGAAACAATAAAAGTGAAATATTCCTTTATATTTCGTACCTGGGGGGGTGTCTAAAGTATGCCTGTAAAGTAGTGCATGTTTCCTGTGTTTAGAGCTGTCCCTGCACAAAATGTAATATCTGAAGGACAAAAAGTAATTTAACCACTTCACGACAAGCCGCTGTCATTTTACGGCGGCAGGTCTGCTCCCCTGCGCGAGAACACGTAATATAACGTCGGCTCTCGCGCAGGCCACTAGGGGACCCCGTGCGCGTGCCCGGCAGGCGCGATCTCCGCCGGGCACCCGCGGTCCTGTGTTGATCTTCATACAATGTATGAACAGAAGATCAGTCATTTCCCCTAGTGAGGCCACCCCCCCTACAGTTAGAACACACCCAGGGAACATACTTAACCCCTTCCCCGCCCCCTAGTGTTAACCCCTTCACTGCCAGTGGCATTTTTATAGTAATCCGATGCATTTTTATAGCACTGATCGCTATAAAAATGCCAATGGTCCAAAAAAATTCTCAAAAGTGTCCGAAGTGTCCGCCATAATGTCGCAGTACTGAAAAAAATCGCCGATCGCCGCCATTACTAGTAAAAAAAATATATTAATAAAAATGCCATAAAAATACCCCCTATTTTGTAAACGCTATAACTTTTGCGCAAACCAATCAATAAACGCTTATTGCCATTTTTTTTACGAAAAATACGTAGAAGAATACGTATCGGCCTAAACTTTGGAAACAATTTTTTTTATATATTTTTGGGGGATATTTATTAACCACTTCCATACAGGCCATTTTCACCCCCTTCCTGCCCAGACCAATTTTTAGTTTTCAGCGCTGTTGCACTTTGAATGACAATTGCGTGGTCATGCAACACTGTACCCAAACTAAATCTTTATGTTTTTTCCCCCCACAAATAGAGATTTCTTTTGGTGGTATTTGATCATCTCTGCGTTTTTTTTTGCGCTATAAACAAAAGAAGAGCGACAATTTTAAAAAAAAACACAGGGCCAGATTCCCGTTTACGTTACATGGCCGCAAGTTTTCAGTGTAAGTGCCTGATCCACAAAGCACTTACCTGTAAACTTGCGGTGGTGTATCGCATGCTCAGTTTTGAAATTCCCGCCGTGCTTTGCGCGATGTGACGTAATTTTTTAGAACGGCGACGTGAGTTACGGCGTTTCGTATTCCCGGACGTCTTACGCAAAAAAAAAAAATCGAAATTCGAAGCGGGAATGACGGCCATACTTTAACATGGCTCGTGTAAAGTTTAGGCATGTAAAATCATGACTAACTTTGCGACGGGAAAAAATTACTAGCGACGACGTAACGAACGCGAAAACCTTTGTGGATCGCCGTAAATGCTCATTAGCATACCCAACGCAGGAAAATGACGCGAACTCCACCCAGCGGCGGCCAAAGTATTGCATCCTAAGATCCGACGGTGTAAGTCAATTACACCTGTCGGATCTTAGGGCTACCTATGCGGAACTGATTCTATGAATCAGCCGCATAGATACGACAAGAGATACAACGGTGTATCAGGAGATACGCTGTCGTATCTCTTCTGTGAATCTGGCCCACAATATTTTTTACTTTTTTATTTAATAAATATCACAATTATTTTTTAAAAAACATTTTTTTCCCTCAGTTTAGGCCGATACGTATTCTTCTACATATTTTTGGTAAAAAAAATCGCAATAATCGTATATTGATTGGTTTGCGCAAAAGTTATAGCGTCTACAAAATAGGTGATAAATTTATGGCATTTTTATTTTATATTTTTTTTTACTAGTATTGGCAGCGATTTGCGTTTTTTTACTGTCACCGTGACATTGCGGCGAACACATCGGACACTTTTGACACGTTTTGGGGACCATTCACATTTATACAGCGATTAATGCTATAAATATGCATTGATTACTGTGTAAATGTGACTGGCAGGGAAGGGGTTAACCACTAGGGGGCGTTGAAGGGGTTAATATGTTCCCTAAGGTGTGTTATAACTGTAGGGGGGAGGGGACTCTCAAGGGGAGGAGACCGATGTGTGTTCCTCTGTACTGGGAACACACATTGGTCTCCTCACCGCTGACAGGAGGTGGATCTGTGTGTTTACACACACAGATCCACACTCCTGCCGTGATTACCGACAATCGCGGGCACCGGCGGCAATCGCGGCCGCCGGGCATCCGCGCCGGGTCACTAGCGTCGCCGCGGGCGCCCTAGATCGCCGGGAACGCAGGACGTCATATGACGTCCACCCGGATCGGCCAGGGGTTCCCGCCGCCGTCATTTTACAATGACGCGGTATGGAAGGTTTTAAAGCAAAAAGTAAAAAATGTAAATTTTTTTCAAAATTGTCGCTCTATTTTTGTTTATGGCGCAAAAACTAAAAACCGCAGAGGTGATCAAATACCACCAAAAGAAAGCTCTATTTGTGGGGAAAAAAGGACGCTAATTTTGTTTGGGAGCCACGTCGCACGACCGCGCAATTGTCAGTTAAAGCGACCCAGTGCCGAATCGCAAAAAGTGCTCTGGTCTTTGACCAGCAATATGGTCTGGGGGTTAAGTGGTTAAAACTACTTGTGGCTATTCATGAATTGTCGGGTCCCAGCAATACAGAGAAAAGTCATTGCCATTTTTTTCAATGACTTTAATCTGTATAGCCGGGACCTGACAATTCATTAATAGCTCGAGTAGTTTTACTCCACGCCAAAATTAAAAGAAAATGGTGTGGGGTTCCCCCAAAACTCCATACCAGACCCTTATCTGAGCATGCAACCTGGCAGGCTGCAGGAAAAGAGGCGAGAGAGCGCCTCCCCTCCTAAACCATACCAGTCCACATGCCCTCAACATGCGGAGGATGCTTTGACAAGTGAGCTGTGTGACATTTCTTTTATAACCGAGGGCGGGGCCACCCGTGACGTGGACAAGTGACCCCGCCCAGTTCTAAAGTAACGTTGTTACGTCAGGTAGCAGGGTCCGGGTCATGGAAGGATGTACATCGCTGGAATACATTTTTTATTTTTTTATTAAAGGACTTGTCCCGAGTTGTCTGTGTGTTTTTTTACCTTTTTTTACACTTTTTTTGTGAAATGGTAGAGGTACAATGAACCCTGTTAGCACATTTTTTGCCTGTTCGCATATTCTGCTGTGAACCAAACCAGGGGGTGTTTGGCTCATCCCTATACAACACATGACATCACTTTTCTGTCGTATGAGAATTTTCATGACTTTAGTCACCTACTCAATTTCTACTGTCGACTATCAAGCGAAAAAAGTTGGACAATCTGTCATCCGATTTTCGGATTGTGTGTATGGCCATTAGGGTGCTGGGAGGTTTTAAGGAAAATAAGTACAGCACCCTGCTGGCCACTTTATCCGTCTATGATTTACCTGCATTGCATAGAGAAGTGCAAATACCTAGTAATGATGTTACTGGGTCTAAATTTAGGTATATTCTGAAAACGGAAAGGTTTTATTTCATAATTTATTTAGCATGTAAGCTCTACGAGTGGGGCCCTCCTGTACCTTTTGTATTGAACTGTACTGTAATTGTGTTGTCCCCCTATACATTGTAAAGTGCTGTGTAAACTGTTGGCGCTATATAAATCGTGTATAATAATAATAATAATAATAATAAGCAATTAGGCCGCTTTCATAACAAAACATACACATAAGTATTACATATTTTACTAAAAGTTCTGCATGTAATCCAAAGTTAAAGACAGAGGGCCAGATTCACAGAAAACTCTGGCGGCGTAACGTATGGTGTTTAAGTTACACCGCCGCAAGTTTTCAGCGCAAGTGCCTGATTCACCAAGCACTTGCGTGTAAACTTACGGCGGTGTATCGTAAAGACGTCCGGCGCAAGCCCGCCTAATTCAAATGGGCCGTGTACCATTTAAATTAGGCGCGCTTCCGCGCCGGACGTACTGCGCATGCTCCGTTTTGAAATTCCCGCCGTGCTTTGCGCGAAGTGACGTCATTTTTTTGAACGGCGACGTGCTTAACGTACTTTCGTATTCCCGGAACGTCTTACGCCCAAAAAAAAATATTTGAAATTCGACCCGGGAACGACTGCCATACTTTAACATAGCTCATCTAAAGTTAAGCCATGTTAAAGCAGGCTTAACTTTGCGACGGGAAAAAATTACTAGCGATGACGTAACGAACGCGAAAACCATCGTGGATCGCCGTAAAAGCTCATTTGCATACCCGACGCAGGAAAATTACGCAAACTCCACCCAGCAGCGGCCGAAGTATTGCAGCCTAAGATCCGAAGGCGTACGAAGCCGTACGCCTGTCGGATCTTAGGGCTATCAGGAGATACGCCGTCGCATCTCTTCTGTGAATCTGGCCCAGAAACCTTTTTAAATCCCTGCACCTTTATTTAAAAGATCAGTAGAATGTTTTGTTTTTACTGAAAAGAGTGCTTCGCTGGTTTAGATAGATTATAAAAAAAAAAAAAACAAGCATGTGTCTTCTAATATCAAGAACTTGCTTCCAAGTGTGCTGCAGTATCAGGAGGCTTTTAGCCAGAAGGCAAATTAAAAGCTTAAATCAGACGGCAACCTCTAGGGTTTATAAGAACATGGCTTCTAATTTCATCACTTGCTCCCCATAAGCCTTCTTCCCTCTTGAGCACTGGTGCAGCAATGCAGCACTAAACTTTAACAAGTGTACTATTTGTCAAATCTCTACTAGTGCCCAAATTAGTAACGGGTGGGGCATAGCCTCAGAAGTAGGTGATAGGTAGCAAGAAGGGGCGGATCATATATAAAATGTTTTTTCTAACATTTTATATGTACTGAAATAGCAGCCAAACTACAACAGTTTTTGGTTGTCATGGTGAAGCATTTTAGGAAAGCAAACATACATATATACTGTGTATTACAGTAGGCTGTGTATTACAAGTGTATTAACTACCATATTACCGGAATTGATTTTATTGTTGTAAGTGTTGTGTCCTATAGTCTAGGATTCATATTAGCTACAGAGTCCTTTAACAACATATTCAGGTTTCCTAGGATATCATAAAAGGAATAATTAACTATTAATTTCTCGATTAATCGTTAATTTTTTTGATCGATCAAAATTCTTTTGACCGGTACTCACCTTTCCGCCTTCTGGGTCTTCAGGGAGTTCCGTCGGAGATCCAGTAACGTCACGCACACCGGCGGGGCTTGCCGTGTCCATCTGAAGGGCTCCTTTGCTGTGCCTTCATATCTGCATGGCGACGGGACCTTACTATCTGCCACGCGCAAGGGCTGTTACACTTCCCTCTATCACTTCCCTCTATCAACCTGGGATTCTACAACCATCCACTGGGAGTTGTGATAGTTCCCTTCATGGGACATCTACATGCCGACGGACTGATGTTAACCCCTCCTCATCTGGATTCAGCAGTGGTATTGTTGTACCAGTTTTATACCAGTATCATACTTAGCTACATGTTTTTATGACTGCTTTTGCTTCCGTTATTACTTGCACCATTTTTCAGTTTATGTAGCTACTCCGATTTTATCTCCAGTGTAATATTTATTTTGTTACCTACTTGAAGACTATAAAAGTTTTAATGCTATTCCCATCAAGCGCTGCCTTTGTGTGTTTTTTATCCTGCTATCCATTTTTCCAGTGGTTGGTAGCTGCACTGGGGATCAGCTAAAAGTAGTTGGATCTGTATGTGCGTTATAATTTATCAAAATTAGTCGATTAATCGATAAAAAAAATTGATTAATTGAACACGTACATTTTAATGAGTAACAGCCCTAAAATAAACATGTTAAGAGTATAGAAAGTATAATACATGTAACATTGTGACCGCACTAACATAACTGGGGGGCAAAGTCTCCCAGGTCTTGGCCAATGGCCTCAGATAGGTAGCATCAGTGATGACCTTTAATCCAGCCTGAGATGATGGTTGCTACATCAGTCTGTCCTCAGGGCAGCAAAGAGAAAGTTCTTATTTTCTCATGTTGCTGATCCTTTTCCCAAAAAAGGCTGAGCTTGCCCACCTCCTGAGCCCTTTTCAGCAGGGAGCTAGGCAGAGGGATGAGGCATGCCTTCTATACACCACCATCTTCAGCGTGACTTCTTTGATCAAGACATTTTGCAGTATGGTTCAACAACCCCAATTTCCTGGCACAGGGAGATCGCAACTCCAGGTTCAAGGGCAGGGAGGAGCAGGACTACTTCATATTAGGTCCTGGAATATACAGCCATCAGGAGCGCCACCGGAGGACCCTTTTACAGTGGTCCCTAGCAGGTGTTAATTGTAGTGAAGGGCATCAGGTTAGCCAGGCTTAGCGGCTTGCTCATGTGAGGCAGGATGTGAAGCACAGGTTGGCTTGTCAGAGGCACAGAGAGTCTCAGCACTGTGTGGCTTCCCCAAAAGCATGCTGTGTAGGTTAGGAAAAGGGGTAAATAGGCTAGTATATCGATTAAAAAACACTCCGAATTATGTGAGCTTATTTCTTTTTGTTAAAGGACATTCATAGGTTTGTTAGAAAGGACAGTGGTTTAATCTCTTCTCATCTTTATTTAACATGAAACAAGGTTCGAGCATAAATTTGTATTAACCCACGTGAAACTTTCTTCAGCTGTGTAAGTGCTTTTCTTCTGACCCTAATCAAGTGCATCTCAAAGCAGATAGAAAAGGAGACAAAGCAGGTCAGATAAAAAAATTAGAAGGCTCTGAATCACATCTTGAACGTGCAGCGCTATTTATTTCACTCTCCGAGGCTACTGGTGTATGATGGCGCCACCTGTATAGTATTTAAGAGCAGAGTCTTTAGAATCTGTGTGATCAGAACAGGATCTGGAACAAGCGCTAGTGCCTCCACTCAATTGGGGCTTGTGATTGTGAATAGCAAGTAAAATCCCAATCGAGAAATATATCATCCACATAGACAGTAATCCACACAGCATTGTATTTTAAAGTCCATTTGTTGAAGAAATAACATTCATTGAACCATCCAACATAAGTATTTTCCAAACAGGAACATGAAATTGTTAACAGTCTCTATACATGTCTCAGTGAGGGAAGGCTGAAGCACTTACAGTCTGTGCTCTCTCAGCAGGAATACACTGTTCTCTCGCCAACGTGCTTTCTCCAACATGTGCTCTCTCCAACATGTGCTCTCTCCAACACGTCTTCTCTATCTCCCCCCCCACACTTACCCAAGAATCCTTGCCATCCTCCGCTCTTCTTGATGACCTCACCCTCGATGCAGAGAGAGAGCATAGCAGCCATATTGGAAAAGAGCAAAGCAAACACTGCATAACAGTGGTATATACTTGGAAAAATGGGCAAAGAAATTATCACATCACTACAAATGCAAGCTAAATGCACCTGAAATTATTCTAATTATGAAGCTTTAGGGCAGGGATATGCAAAAAGCGGGCCTCCAGCTGTTGCAAAACTGCAAGTCCCATCATGCCTCTGCCTCTGGGTGTCATGCTTGTGGATATCAGAGTCTTGCTATGCCCCATGGGACTTGTAGTTATGCAACAGTTCTGTAGTTATGCTAATTGCATATCCCTACTTTAGGGTGTGTGTGTGTATATATACAGTATATATACAGGCCCAGATTCACGAAGCTCAGCGCATCAATAGGCGGGCGTATCGCAATGCAGATACACTAGACCGTCGAAACTTAGAGAGGCAAGCAGCCTATTCAGCAAGCAAATGCGCGCTGCGATGCGCCATCGTAATGTAATTTTGATGGCGTAACCCGACGTAATTCAAATTGGGAAGGAGGTGGGCGTGATCCATTTAAATGAATCGTGACCCCATGCAAATTAAGGTCCGAACGAACGGCGCATGCGCCGTCACGTGATCGCATCCCCCGCGTCCCACTGCGCATGCGCCCCAATTCGCCGATCGTATTCCCCCCCACGATAACCCAGCCCACCGTTTCCGCCCAGGGCATAAATCCGCCCGGACATGCGCCAGTCAAGTGCAAAAGTACACCTGCTGGTTTTGGTCGTTTGGTGTGGCTACTTTTGCTTTGTTCAGATCAAAAAAGATGTCTGAGGCTGGCACGAAAGATAGGAGGGAAAAAAACTTTCTTATTGAGGAGAAGGCGGTGATTATAGATGCCATGAGGAAGTATAACAAGTTCCTCCACGGCAAGGAAAGTGGCTCGACCAGCAAGGTCCGTAAGGATCAAATCTTGGCACAGATTGCTGCGGAGGTGAGTGCCCTTGGCTATGCCAACCGGACCCCAGACAAGATCGCCAAGAAGATCAACGACCTGCGGCGTCTTGTGAAGGAGAAGGTGGCCAAGATAAAAAAACACAGTAGGGGCACCGGAGGTGGACCAGCCCTGAAACTAAGACTGACACCTGATGAGGAGGTCATTGCCAGGTGCCTGGAGAAGGAGCAGGTGGAGGGCCTGGAGGGCTTCGAGTCAGTTGATCAGCCCTTGAGGACAGGTGAGTGTGTTTTTTCTTTTATCTGGTGTATAGCATGTGGGGGGGGGGGAGTGAATATGTGACAAGTGTGTGGGTCCACCAACATGTTACTGTTTTGTGTCATCCACAGATGTGCAGGATGAAGCGGGCCCATCCTCGGCTGCTGGCCAACCAAGCCCATCCCAGGATACCAGTGTCCACACCTCTCCATTAGAGGAAGTGGAGGAGGAGCACGGGCACCTGGATGATGGCATATATCTGGGGGATGAGACCACCGTCGCTGGACCCTCCCATACCTCCATAGGGGATACCCCCCCAAGGGACTCCAACTTTATTGTAACCCCCCCAAGGGCCTCCACCCTTTTGGGAAGCCCCCTAAGGGCCTCCGACCTTTTGGGAAGCCCATCCTCCCTAAGGGAAGTTCCCTCAGGGTCCTCCCCATACATTCGTCCCCAAGCCTCACCTGCACCCAGGAAGGCAATTAGGAAGACGAGCGGTGATCCTGATGCCTTAGAAGCCACTTTGGCTATGGACCTGGCCAGGCAGACCCAACATGTGGGTTCTGTTGCATGTGATATGCGCCGGGTGGCAGCCAGCCTGGCCTCCATGCAGCAGACCCAGGCTGCTTTCACTGCCACCATTAGTGAAAATGTGCAGGAGGTCAGTGCCAACAGCACTGCGTTGGTGACCTGCGTTAGGGACCTGGATGACACTAATTCAGGCCTTGTGGCAGAGGTCAGGAGCCTGGGAGTGGCCATACAGGCCAATACAGCAGCCATTGAGGCGGTGGGGAATCAGACCACTGCGGTCCTCACCCGCATAGCCCTGGCTTTAGAGGGTATCCAGGCAGCCAGGGAGAGACCGGGGGATGTTCCTCCTCCCAATGACCCACCCCCCCCACCCGCGGCTGCCCCCAGGCAACAGAGGGCACGGAGCCTTGGCACTAGGCGTAGTACACGTCGGGCCAGATGAGTGCCATTTATATTATTTTATTTTTATATTCTATTTGATTTTTGGTTATTAATTGATACTCATGATATGAGTGATATTTTTTTATTATGATACTCGATTGTATTTATTTTATTTTTATTTGGGATATATATATTGACAAATATTTTCTGAAAAACATACAGCAACATAATTGGAGCCTTGACGTGGCGTTGCTGCTCCCAAGTACCGCACGGTGTACTTCGGTCTAATCCAATTTATTGGTGTTTGGGGGGGGGGGTGTGTTAGGGACCACAGTGGGGTGCATGCGTGCATTAGCATTGTGACATGTTTCATGTGCGTGTTGCACGTGAAAATAAGCCTACCACTAGGCATCTCCTGACTGCTCTTCCCTCAGCAGACGGGGGACCCTCGGGTGGGGGGGGAATGTCTGGTTCGGGGGTCAGGTCATGACGGACTTCAATCTGCAGGCCCCTTCTCATTGCGAAATTGTGCAAAATGAAACATGCCCCGATTATCTGGCACACAAAGTCTGGGGCATACAACAGTGTACCCCCAGACCTATCTAGGCATCGGAAACGTGACTTCAGGAGGCCAAACGTGCGCTCCACCACTCCCCGGGTACGTATATGAGCCTCATTGTAGCTTCTTTCTCCTGGTGTTTGTGGGTTCCGGAATGGAGTCATGAGATGGGGTCCCAGGGCATATCCAGAGTCACCTGTAAGGGAAAAGACAGGAGGATGTTAGTCATGCATGTGCCCCTCGTGATGTCTGCATCATGGGGGGGACAGTCATACCTGACACCCATGTCACTCACCAACCAGCCAGCTGTCCCCATACACGTTCTCTTCAAATTGTCTTGGGATGTCGCTTTGCCGGTAGATAAAGCTGTCATGGGTGGCTCCAGGGTGTTTAGCACATACGTGCCATATGAGGCCTTGAGCATCGGTTATTACTTGTACATTAATGGAATGCCAATTCTTCCTGTTACGGTACATATGCTCAGCGTCACGGGGGGCCTGGAGTGCCACGTGAGAACAATCAATGGCCCCCACAGTGCGTGGAAATCTGGCTATTTTATAGAAATCGGTTCTTGCCTTCATCTGCTGGACCTCCTGGGTGGGTCTCACAATGTGGTGGGACATCCGTCTCAGGATGGCGGGTACAACTTGGTGCACGCACCTACTCATTGTGGATTGGGACATCCCAGCCAAATTTCCACTGGTTCTTTGAAATGATCCACTGGCCAAAAAATGCAGGGTTGCCATGACCTTGAGCAGTGGCGGCACTGCTTGTGATCGATGTGTTGGGTTGGTGAGGTCATCCTGCAGGGATCGTACTATTTCCATGATGGCTTCAGTGTCAAATCTCAACAAGCGAAACACCTCCGATTCCACCATGCCAAAGAGGTCCATGTGATCTCGGGGTACCCTCTCCTGTGCCCTCCTCCTCCTCCTGCGTGCTCGTAGACGCCGTAGTACTATGACCACGGCTGCCCCTGACATGTTGGCACACAGATGTGTTGTCCTGCAAGTGTTGTTGCTCAGCTCCTCTGTCACGCTGCTGCTGTTGCTGCTCTCCAGCTGACCTGTGCAAGTCCGTTGCAAAGTTACCCCTGCTTTTATGAAGGGTAACTTTAGATCGGGCTAGCAGCTTACGCGCAACGCGCGTAGCCTACGACGGACAATCGTACGCATGTGAATCGGCATTTCGCCCTCATTTGCATAATTGAATAGCTAATCAATGGGAACGAAGAATACGCCTAGCCTAAATATGCGCCTAAGTTTCGCCGGCGGAGGACAGTTGCGTTGGACGGGTGAAGCCTAAGTTCACGTGTATGTGCTTCTGTGGGTACCGCGCATCGATACGACGGCGCACATCTACACTTACGCCGCGTATCTCAAGATACACCGTCGTATCTGCTTCGTGAATCTGGGCCCCAATGCGTACAATTCCAGATTGTGGGCCAGATCCACGTACCTTGGCGCTTCTTTACGTCCGGCGTAGTGTATCTGTGTCGGCGTAAGGGCGTGCAATTCAAATGGATGAGATGGGGGCGTGTTTTATGCTAATACGTCTTGACCCAACGTAAATCAAGTTTTTTCTGAACGGCGCATGCGCCGTCCGTGATGGTATCCCAGTGCGCATGCTCCAAATTAACCCGCAGCAAGCCAATGCTTTCAACGTGAAGGTCATTCTACGCAAAGCCCTATTCGCGAACGTTTTACGCAAACGACGTACACGACAGAAAATTCAACGCTGGCCCGACGTCCATACTTAACATTGGCTACGCCTCATATAGCAGGGGTAACGTTAGGCCGAAAAAAGCCTTACGGAAACGACGTAAAAAAATGCGCCGGCCGGACGTACGTTTGTGAATTCACGTATCTAGCTAATTTGCATACTCGATGCGGAAATCGACGGAAGCGACACCTAGCGGCCAGCGTAAATATGCACCTTAGATCCGATGGCGTACTAAGACGTACGCCAGTCGGATCTAGCCCAGCTTCAGGGGTATCTTGTTTTGTGGATACAAAACAAAGATACGCCGGAGCAAACTAGCAGTTACACGGCGTATCAATAGATACGCTGTCAGGGACCTGCCAATAGGCTCCGGCGTGCACGCATGCTAATGGTCAGAATCAAAACCAGTCACCTATTCATGTGCGCAGGCGTGCCTCACATGCACACGGATATGTGCCAAATGCGCGCATCTGCGCACCAAATGTGCGCGCGCATGTGCCTACTACACGCGCACGTGCGCGATGGCGGGAACGCGCGCGTGCTCGTTGATGCGCGATTGGCGCCACTGAGCCTTTAAAAAGCTAGCAGCTGCAGTGACACTTTGCTGTCTGATCTGCAGCGTTGTATCAGTGAGATCTGTGACCTGTTGTAACCTGTTACCTCAAACCGACCCGGCTCCGTCTGACCATCCGACCCTCTCCACTCCGACCCCTGGCTTGCTCTGACTCCGCTCTGCTCTCCTGCCCACCGTTACCAGACCCTGTGCCTGAATCTGACTACGCTTGCTTAACCCACCTGATTATCTGCTTACCCGGTTTGCTTCACCAGCTTCTGCTATCCAGTGCCTGTCCCAGCTCCAGAGACGCTGTCTCCTGCAACCAACGTCCCGAAGGACCACCAACCGTGCCGAGCTGCTATCATCACCAGGCACTCCTACCTCGCCGTGCTCCCGAGCTTGCTGTCCCAACTCCAGCAGCTCCAGAGTCGGGCTGTAAGAGAGGCCTCCTCCTGCACACTAGGCTCTGGCTACAAGGTACGTTCCAGTACATAACATACGCCAGCGTAACTGCTTCGTGGATCTGGCCCTGTATCTCTTTAGGATTTCTGAAAAGTCAGTCAGCCCCTGACCTTTACTGTCATGATGCAAATCTGACAATATTATTTGTGTAAATGAAAAGCAGGGAAGTGCTTAGAAAACAAGAAACAAAGGGTAGCAGAGATGTCCTTACTTCACCTCCAATTTCCAATTTATGGTTATATTGTATCCACACAGGATTAGCACGATCTAAAAACACATTGTTGGATTTACGCTTGTACTTTTAGTCAATAAAACTAATAGAATACGAAGAAAGAAAAGTGATAAGAGCCGAGGTAGATATATTTTTGTGTTTCTTATGCTTATCCTCTAAATCATTGGTGGTTTTATATGTGTTTCTTTCTTAAAGTGATTCTAAATTTTCAAGGTATTTGAATGGACACACAGACCATGGTTTTGAGAGCAAGCCTGGGCAAGTGCCCTCATAGCAGGTGGCTTGCTATTGTCAGCACTTGGCAAGGAGGAGGTGCCAGGAGTGCCAGCGGGGGGACCCTAAAAGAAGAGGATCGGGGCACAAAGCAAGTAAGTATCACATATTTGCTATGTTAAAAAAAAAAAAACACGTTTTCACGTTAAACCTTTGACAAATTGGGCCATATTCTCAGTGAAGTTACGATGGAGTAAGTCAGATACTCCATCGTAACTCCCTTTTTTGGCCAGTGTATCTATGCTCCTGATTCTCAGAATAATTTTTGCATAGATACACTTAAGATCCGCCATCTGTAAGTCACTTACACTGGCGGATCTTAAATGCAATGACGCCGGCCGCCACTAGATGGCATTTACATGAAGGAGTCATTTGCATATGCAAATGATCCTTCTACGCCGATTCCCGAACGAGTTCGCGTCGCGTAACCGTCGCTAACGTCGTTTGCGTAAGCGGAAATTTAGTCCTGCTATATGGAGGATTAAATTTGCGCAAGTCTCGCGTAGGCCATGTTACGGATGGCGTCGGGTCCCCGTCGTGTTTTTTCGTCGGGTACGTCGTTTACGTAAGTCGTTCTTGAATACGACTTTACGTCAATGACGCACACGTCGGCGTCATTGACGTTTTCCGCCGAGAACTGGAGCATGCGCACTGGGCTTTTTGCAGCCCGGCGCATGCCCAGTTCTTTCGCATCGGGGGCGCGCTTCATTTGAATAGAAGACGCCCCCTTGGAGATCCGCCAGGCTACGCCGGGACACTTACACTCCGCTGTCCCAACTTATGGAGCAAGTGTTTGGGGAATACAACACCTGCTCCAGTAAGTTGGGACAGCGGAGTGTAAGTGCCCTAAGCGCAGCAGGCGGATATTTTTTGAGAATATGGCCCATAGTCTTTTAAATACTCAAACCTGTACTACGGTATTTCTTTTTTTGACCCCATTACTTTCTACTTTGTGATGTATCTTGTGAAGATGTTTTATTAAAACTTAAAGTGCAAAAAATAATTTTAAGTGATGTGCCTGTTTGTACAGTCTGTGAATCTGCAGTTGTGACAGTCTAATCTATAACACTACAGTTTGCAAAACATTGTTTTAAAAGCTGAACAAAAGAATAAGCAAATATTGTTTAATTATAGGCCCTGTGTGTATTCTAGTTTAAATCGTAGTGTGCTTTGTGTATTTGTTCCAGATCTGTGCACAAATCCAGTATAAAACCTTGCCTCTGCACATGAACCTTCTGTAATAAGGACCAGACACTGCTGCTCTCTCTCATAAGGTGACTGGTCTTGTAATGACATCACATGCAATCTATTATAAGTAAACTGGTCAAATTCTACTGCTCAGACATTTTTATATTATCGGCTCCCAATATCTGTTTAGCCAGGTTCAGATCCACTAGGACAGTTTAGGGTGTTGGTGAACTAGATGGTCACATTAAGTGTGACCAGCTGTAGAGGGCAATAGATCTAAAACAATCTGAACCTTCAATAAAAAAAAACATTGATTCACCTCCCACAAGAAAGTAATCTTTGGGTTTCAGAGTTAGGCCCCCACATGCGGACAGTATGTCCGTATTTCATCCATCCGTTTTTGGATGAAATACAGACATACATTAATCCCTATGGGATGGTGAGTGTCAGCGGATGAACATCCGCTGACACCCGATCTCATCGGTCCCCGTTATGGTCCGATTCTGCAGACGGAGGAAAATCCTATTTTTCCATCCGTCTGCGGATTGGATCAGGTGAACATGGACAGACGGTCCGTGTTCATCCGATCCCCCATAGAGGAGAGCGGAGATCTGACAGGACGGTACCTGCACAGTGTGTTGAGACCACCCTATTATCTGCTGGCTCAGCAGGGATCAACGGATTGATCCCCGCTGAGCAAGCGGATAATAAAGGAACAGATCCTCACGGGATCCGTGATTGTGAAAGGGCCCTTAGAGGGAAACTAAAAGCAAGGTTTGGAATACATGCATACATACATACATATGAATTGCAGGTGCAAAGAGAAAGATTGACAATGTATAAGTGAGCACTGATGCTAAAATATCTTGGTGTACAAAACATTTGTGATACCAGTGATAGACCTGGTGTCTATCAGCACTAGATGTATTTTTAGGTACTCCCCTTGCAGCTGCAAGATTACATTTTAAAGAGCCATAATGATGTAATTTCAATAAATATCTTTATATAAGACTATACCTGTATTTAATGTATTTTATCATGTGATTTACCAAGAAAAGTCCTCCCCCAGGTGGACTTCTGAAAGTTCTTCAAAGATGCAGTATGTAAAACGCGCATATGATCACACTGCACCCAAAGCACAGCACAACAATGTGAACCCGGCCTTAGACACTCCCAGCAGTGAACTGAGATCCCTGAATGACACAGAAGAATCTAGAGTACCTGTGAAGGCAAACAAGGGCACACTTGGAGTCATTAGATGACACAGGATACTATGGGGTGTACTTGGAGCCAAGGGGCACACAAGAGTGTGCTTGGATTCACTAGATGACTCTAGAAACTCAGGGATACACTAGGGGTGATGGAACACACAAGGTATACTGGAGGTAATCTGAACCAGAGGAAATCTTGGAGTGCACTATGGGTCATGGGATGCAAGGGAAGTCCTGGAGGGGTACTAGTCAAGAGAATTGTATTCTGGTTGGCTGTGGCTTTGTGTCACCCCGGATGAAACCTGGACATGTTGGCATTGGCCCACCTGAGAGGAGACTTAGCGCTGGATTGTGGCTGAGGTAAATGTACTACTTGCTCTTTCTTTTATTCATCATTATACAGTAGTTACAACTAACTGCTCGTATTAATGAACTGTGAGCTGTAGTTATAATAATTTTTAGTAGGGGCTCCCTGACACCTGAAAATTATTTCAGGGGATATACTTTAGTTGCCTCTATGCTAATCATTACATTTTTCAAAACATGGGACTGAAAAAAATGATGTCTTTAACTACTTGCCGACCAGCCGCCGCAGTTATACGTCGGCAGGTCGGCTCGGCTGCGCGAGATCACGTAGCTATACATCATCTCGCGTTTCAGCCAATTGGGGCCCCTGGTGCCGACGCGCGTGCCTGGCGGGCGCGATCACTGCCGGGCACCCGCGATCGCTCGTTATTCCCCCTGTCAGGGGGAGAAATGACGGATCGTCTGTTCATACAATGTATGAACAGCGATCAGTCATTTCCCCTAGTCAGTCTCACCCCCCTTCAGTTAGAACACACAGAGGGAACATACTTAACCCCTTCCTCGCCCCCTAGTGTTAACCCCTTTCCTGCCAGTGGCATTTTTATAGTAATCAATGCATTTTTATAGCACTGATCACTATAAAAATGCCAATGGTCCCAAAAATGTGTCAAAAGTGTCCAAAGTGTCCGCCATAAGGTCGCAGTACCGATAAAAATCTCTGATCGCCACCATTACTAGTGAAAAAAAAAATATTAATAAAAATGCCATAAAAACGTTTGTAAACGCCATAACTTTTGCGCAAACCAATCAATAAACGATTATTGCGATTTAGTTAACGAAAAATATGTAGAAGAGTACGTATCGGCCTAAACTGAGGATTTTTTTATATATATATATATATATATGTTTGGGGATATTTATTATAGCAAAAAGTAAAAAATATTCATGTTTTTTTCCAAATTGTCACTCTATCTTTGTTTATAGCGCAAAAAATGAAAACCGCAGAGGTGATCTAATACCACCAAAAGAAAGCTCTATTTGTGGGAAAAAAAGGACGCCAATTTTGTTTGGGAGCCATGTCGCACGACCGCGCAATTGTCAGTTAAAGCGACGCAGTGCCGAATCGCAAAAAGGGGCCCGGTCTATGACCAGCAATATGGGTCCGGGGCTGAAGTGGTTAATGTGAAGAGAAAAGAGTATATTCTACTTCTTTTTAATTATTTCCATGATTTTAGAGAAATGCAAAGGCATTGTAACTGAGATAAGGTACTTATAGTCCATTGTGTTGGCTTCGTATGACAACTGCTGACTGTGGGAAGTACAAGATAATTAAAACTTCTTATACTGAAAGACAAAGATACCCTTTAGTGGTGGCACATGTTATATAACACATACTGTTTAATGAAGTAAATTACCCATCCTATAGTGCCAAATCTCTTCAATTTATTATTAAAATGTGGTACACACACATTAAAAGCAGTGCTTAAAAAAAGAGAGTGCGAGGGAAGCAGTTTGCAGTCTCCTTGATACCATGTCACCTTTTATTTTATTTTTTTCAGCTAGGCATTACACAGAGTGATGATAAGTGCAGAGTAGTTGATAACAAGCAATGAGAAATTATCTCTAAAATGAACTCCCTTACAAAGTATCATATAATCACAAAGTAAGATATGGTTGTATTAAAATGTTTTTTTTTTATTTATTTTTTTAAGGCAGATTTTGTAAAGTCTTGCACTCCATGCAAGGTTCACTTTATTGGTAAAGACCCTTTCCTTTATCTTACACCACTGCCAAATATTGGACAATATCAGCCGGTTCAACAGAAACGGGCTGACAGTCCGAACGAAGCCGGCCAAACATCTGAATTCTGTTAAAGGAGCATGATCAAAAAAGGTCTGTCGATCTGCATATGATCAGTGCTCTTAGCCAATGGATGAGTGCATGCTGACCGGTGTGTTCTAGTGGGGGTGTCCCACTGTCAGAACACAATAGCTTTAGGGGAATCTGTATTAATATTGCATGGTTAGTACAAAGGCTCCTCCTGAGCTCTTCCGTTTTTTTTTTTTCGTTCAGCACGCTTGAACAAAAAATAAACTACTAGTTTATACCAGGCTTTAGTGTATAGCTCAGCTCTCCTTTGAGTTCTCAAACTTAATAAATACTAACTTTTTATGTAAGTTATGTCTAAACCATCAATGTCAATTAAATGTCAAACACAAGGCCTGCGGGCCAAATCTGGCCCTCCAAGCCATTTCATGTGCCCCTCGTACTTCTCCTGCAGCTGCAGAAGAGCTCCAGCCTTTATGCACTTTCTGCTTTTAAGCAATGCATTCATCTTCTTCCCAGCAGAAGCATAAGGTATGGGGGGTGCACTGTGATGTAAGGGAGGGTGGGGGACTCAACTTCTGATGTTGGGGTGGCTCTTGATATCTAATGTAAGGGGAGGGGATGCGCTGGACATCTAATCTTACAGATACAACCAGCCCTTTTGAAGGCAATCATAATGCTGATGCGGCCCACGATGAAATTGAGTTAGACACCCCTGTCAGGTTCAGGTTGTTTCAGATCTATTGCCCTCTACAGCTGGTCACACTTAATGTGACCATCTAGTTCTAGTATTAGGGGAGTGCTGGGGAGGCTGCTACACATAGAATGCATTAGGATAAAATACCTTCTGACTTTACAACTCATTTAAGTGTTCATATACACATACAATATATATGTAATTAGCAGCAACTCACCAGATGATACTGACCACTAGAGTTGGGCGAACCGTTTGGCCCGAGCACGAGTTTGGGCCTTACATTGGCTTTAAGCTCATTCGATGAACACGCAATCCCTGTTGTTTTCCTGCTGGAGCAGACTCTGCATGGCATTATGGACAAAGCACTTGGGGCAGAGCAGCGGGAGGAAGAGGAGGACTTCCTTTCCTCTTAAGGCCCGCTTTATGTAGACATCATTCTTTTTACACCACAGAACACACAAGAGGAGAGGGAGGAGGAGGAGCATTTTGGCAGCTTTGGAGGCATTGAAGCATAACAAGACATGCATCAACCTTTAACAGATGGTTTTCCATCCCCAGAACCCTTGGGAGTAGTACATGGCAGTTCTAGATACTGTAATCCTCAGTGACCCTAAGGAGCCTGCTTCTCATGCCTCTGCAAACTGGTGGTGCATGGTCTCCCTCATTCTTCAAAGCCTACAAAAAGACACAAAGATACATAGCATCAAGGAGAAGGATCTCTATTGGTTGGCAACCCTCCTTGACCACCGCTACATGGGGAAAGTCCCAGAACTCACCCCATCCCCACAGAGGGAGCAGAAGATGAAATCTCTTGAGGACACCTTAAAGCGGAGGTTCACCCAAAAAACAAGCATCTAACATTACATTCAGTATTCCTCAAACATGTACAGTATGCCAGTGTTTTTTTTTTGGGGGGGGTGTACATACGGTATTATCTGTATTTTCCTCCTGGCTTCCGGGTACTCGCTCCCGCGGGACTGGGCGTTCCTGTGCAGTGCCGCAATGTCATCTGGGACTTCGCCCATATGATAAACGTGCCTGAGAAAAACTCCCACCGGCGGATAAGGCGCTTCACGACTTTCCGAAAGTAGCCGAACCACGAGTCGGCTGTATACGGCGCCTGCGCAGTCAGCTCTACACGGCTCCTAGTCGGTGCACAGGCGCCGTATAGAGCCGACTCACGGTTCGGCTACTTTCGGGAAGTCGTGACGCGCCTTATTCGCCGGTGGGAGTTTTTCTCAGGCACGTCAATCATATGGGCGAAGTCCCAGATGACATTGCGGCACTGCACAGGAACGCCCAGTCCCGCGGGAGCGAGTACCCGGAAGCCAGGAGGAAAATACAGATAATACCGTATGTACACCCCCCAAAAAAAAACACTGGCATACTGTACATGTTTGAGGTATACTGAATGTAATGTTAGATATTTGTTTTTTGGGTGAACCTCCGCTTTAAAGAGGAATTTATGTAATGCCTTTCCAGAGTCTGACAGGTTACAGTCTGGTGGAAAACTTAATTTTGGTCAACAAAGGAGCAGTGGAAAGGGGGCCGCCTCAGTGATGCCTTTCAAAATTATTTTAGTCCTTGGTGCCCAGGGCTGTCAGCTTCCACATCCCATGATCCACTAGGTTACTAGGTCATGAGAATAGACCACTGGCCAGAACTTGCCCGATATGCAATAGAGCTTCTGGGCTTCCCTGCATCCAGCCTGCTTTCCAAATAGGTATTTAGGGTTACCAGAGGTTTTGTGAAGATGAGAGCGCGACTCCATGGACCGGCTGACATTTATCACAATTATTCAGTCCTGAATTAGCAGAAGCTATCAAGGCACTGATGCAGATGTCACTGATTAGGTGTTTTCTGGATCTCAAATCACTGAAAGACTGTCCAGGGTGCCTAGCATTGTGGGTGTTGATTTCATCTGGAAGATTTTTTTTCATGTAGATTTCATGGACACAATTAACACCCAAGGACCAATTTATCTGCACCTGTTTGACAGGTGCATATCATTGCAATTTTTGACAGCAAGGCTGATTCTTGCTTTCATCAAGAGTACCTCTGTAGGGTTATGGTGTGAAGGCACCACCAACACCCAAAGCCCAATTTTTCCACACCTGTTACTTCTATCCAAAGTCTGCGAAAGAGACACAAAAATGTATCCAAAAAATCTCTAATCTTGTTCCAAGTGCACTAAATAGTGGCCTCATCATACCGACTTGCTCCCCAAGCAATTATTTTTAAAAATAAAGATATCTTGAATGGAATTTTATTTTTTTTGGCTTTATAAATGTCATTATTGCTGCAGCAGGCTCTATACACGGTACAGATGTGCCACATTACATGCAGACTAAGGGGATCCCCCATGCACTATATTTAAAGTAACTTTTCATTTTTATTGTAATTTTTCATTTTTATGGTTTCACTTTAAGCATCAGTAAATTACTGCTCATTTAAAAATTGTGTTTTGTACAAACCTTTTTTCATTGATACCTCATTATGTCCCTCAGGGCAGTACCCATGCCCCTATAACCATTGTATGCCCAATTACTTGCATATAAGCCTTCAAAATAGTCACTTTTGATTTTTCCAGTTCAGGTCCCATAGACTTCAATGGGGTTCCTTATTCGGTTCAAAACTTTTGTGATGTTCTAAAGTCCAGGGGGGTCGTTCAGCCCATCTCTATTGACCACTTATCTATCTCTAAGTTGGATGACATTTGTGTTTTAGCTGGATCCACACTCTTTTTACTCCTTTTTCCTTCTCCAATACGCAGATTCTCCTTTCAATAGCAGATGGTAAATGTTGGTCAACATTTTCGTTTTAGCTAGATCCAGTCTCTCTTTACTCCCTTTTGCTCCACCAATGTGCAGGATTTCCTTATGGTATCAACTAAGGAAAAATAAGGGTGAAGAGGTTTGCATAGCATAAAACCTTTTAAAACTTTATTAAAAACCAATCTAAAATAATTCACATTTCCATGTGCTATACAGCACTGTTTAACACATGCCTTACTGGACACCATTACCTCCATGCATCAGGAGTGGGGTCTCCAATATTATCCTGTTAGATGTTAGGACATCACAGGCTAATCCCATTCAACATGTTTTGTCAAATAATGACTTCCTCGGGAATGGGGTCTGTGCTGTCATCTGGGAAAATTATATACAAAAACAAAGGCCTCCACTCTTGTCACAATTAGTCAGAATCAGAATTTGATACCTCCACTTGCGTCGCTCCTATTAGAACGGTTCTATTCAACAGAGCGGGACGCGACTTGTTAGGCGGCTGTTCCCCTTGATGAGTCGCCCCTGTGTGAATGGGCTCTAAGGATACTAACCATCTAAATGTTACAAATATCACATATGTTTAATAGCTCCACACAAAACCAATAATCACATACAGTAGGTGCACGCGATATTGTGTCAATCTCGCTCCCTTTCTCGGCGAGATTGAGCACCTACGAGCCCCATCGCGGGAGCCAGCGCCGAGCTGGCTTGCCGCGATAGAGACAAAGCCGTCATAGAAGCGACAGGAGATCCGACTTGGATTCCCGCCAATTCTACACGTGTGCGGCGTTTGTTATGAATCCTGAGGGGGAAGTCCCCGCCGGATTTTAAATAAAAATCCGGCATGGGTTCCCCCCTCAGGAGCATACCGGGCCCTTAGGTCTGTTATGGGTTGTAAGGAGAGCCCCCCCTACGCCGAAAAAACGGCATAGGGGGTCCCCCTACAATCCATACCAGACCCGTATCCAAAGCACGCTACCCGGCCGGCAAGGAAAGGAGTGGGGACGAGCGAGCGCCCCCCCCTCCTGAGCCGTACCAGGCTGCATGCCCTCAACATGGGGGGGGTTGGGTGCTCTGGGGCAGGGGAGCGCACTGCGGCCCCCCCACCTCAGAGCACCCTGTCCCCATGTTGATGAGGACAGGGCCCCTTCCCGACAACCCTGGCCGTTGGTTGTCGGGGTATGCGGGCGGGAGGCTTATCGGAATCTGGGAGCCCCCTTTAATAAGGGGGCCCCCAGATACCGGCCCCCCACCCTAAGTGAATGGATATGGGGTACATCGTACCCCTAACCATTCACCTGGAGGAAAAATGTCAAAGTTAATAAACACACCACACAAGGGTTTTTAAAATAATTTATTTTTCTGCTCCGGAGGCTCCCCCTGTCTTCTTTATTAGCCCTTTTACCAGGGGGAGCTTCTTCTTTGACGTCTTCGGGTGGGTGGGGGCCGCCGTCTGGTTCTCTTCCACCGCAGGGGGGTCGCTTTTAAAAAAGCCCCCACCCCCGGCGGGTTTCCTCCGGCGTCTTCGGCGGGGGGGCTTCTTCTTCCGCTATCCCGACGGGTCTTCTCCGCTATCCGGGGGGTCTTCTCAACTCTCCGGGGGTCTCCTTCTATGTTCGCCGCTCTCCGCTGTTGACTCGGCGCACCCCGGTTCTTCCTCCAGCTGTCCGGTGCCTTCTCCTTCAGCGCTGAACGTCTATCTTCTTCTTCCGTGCTGTGACGTTTTTTTCTTCTTCCGGGCTGTGACGTCATCTTCTTCACTTCTCCAGATGTTGACACGCCGGCTCTTCTCGCTGAAATGGCAGGTGCGCTGTTTTTATCGGACCTATATAGGCCTCACAGTCCCATCATGCTCTGTACCTACCCATGTGATACCTACCCACGTGGGTAGGTATCACATGGGTAGGTACAGAGCCGGCGTGTCAACATCGGGAGAAGAGAAGAAGAGAAGACGTCACAGCACAGCGGCCTGAAGGGAGAAGTAGAAGTCGTCACAGAACAGCGGAAGAAGAGGAGAAGACGTCACAGAACAGCGGAAGAAGGAGAAGGCACCGGACAGCGGGAGGAAGAACCGGGGTGCGCCGAGTCAAGAGCGGAGAGTGGCGAACATAGAAGAAGACCCCCCGGAGCGGAGAAGACGTCACAGAAGAGCGGTGAAGACCCCGGAGAGCAGGAGAAGACCCCCGGAAATCGGAAGAAGAAGCTTCCCCTGGTAAAAGAGCTAAAGAAGACAGGGGGAGCCTCCGGAGCAGACTAATAAAATATTTTAATACCCTGTGTTTTTTATTTGTGTTTTTACCACTTTTCCTCCAGGTGAATGGTTAGGGGTACGATGTACCCCATATCCATTCACTTAGGGTGGGGGGCCGGTATCTGGGGGCCCCCTTATTAAAGGGGGCTCCCAGATTCCGATAAGCCTCCCGCCCGCATACCCCGACAACCAACTGCCAGGGTTGTCGGGAAGGGGCCCTGTCCTCATCAACATGGGGACAGGGTGCTCTGAGGTGGGGGGGGCCGCAGTGCGCCCCCCTGCCCCAGAGCACCCAACCCCCCCATGTTGAGGGCATGCAGCCTGGTACGGCTCAGGAGGGGGGGCGCTCGCTCGTCCCCACTCCTTTCCTGGCCGGCCGGGTAGCGTGCTTTGGATACGGGTCTGGTATGGATTGTAGGGGGACCCCCTACGCCGTTTTTTCGGCGTAGGGGGGCTCTCCTTACAACCCATAACAGACCTAAGGGCCCGGTATGCTCCTGAGGGGGGAACCCATGCCGAATTTTTATTTAAAATCCGGCGGGGACTTCCCCCTCAGGATTCATAACAAATGCCGCACACGTGTAGAATTGGCGGGAATCCAAGTTGGATCTCCCGTCGCTTCTATGACGCGCACGTTGGAATGTGCTGTCACTATTCCAGTGAGTGCGAGATGTCGGCGAGATCTCGGCACCATGTCGCCGAGAATCAGCGCGATGCTGTCATGCTAAAAACACAATATCACAAACACCTACTGTAGTGAGAATTTGCATTTTAAATGCCCAGTTCACAACAATGATATTGGATGATCAGGGCGGGACCAAATGCTCACATGAATGCAATATCATTTGAATTTTTAGTAACCACAAACCTGTGAAAAAGTTGTGCCTTCCTCACACTGGCCTACTCTTATGTTAACGTCACACTAACAACTTACACTTACAACTAACACTTACACTAAAAAAAATCAATCTGCATGCATTGCAATTGTAGTGTTCAAAGGGGATTAAAGCTCTCCTGAGAGTACAATGCCTATGTTCACTATAAGATTTACAATTCCCCTAAACATAAGTCACACTAAAATGAGGTAAGTTTAAGTAGCAGAGTTTGTTGATTACATTTTGTGGTCATGGTGGTGTGGAAATTCTGCAAATGAAAAAAATACAGCGAAATCTGTTGCTGCAACACGCACTTCGTCTTCCCCTTTAAGTGAAGACATAAAATAGTGTAGTTCAATCTATTCTTACAAGTCATCATACAGTGTATGATCTTTTCTATAATCCATACAATCTGTCTGCATTAGCGTTCCATATTTTTCAATTATAGATCTGATGAGAGTGGATCAAGTTACTTACAGAGCAATTCTTCCGCTGTACACACCATCATGATCTACAAGTGAGAACACAGCATGGAGCAGAATTATCAAAGACTAACATTTTGGTATCCTTAAGTTCCATTACCAGTGAGAAGAGATAAGGAGTGTTATACTTTATAAACCCTTGCGAAATCTTGACCCAAGTGTTCCGCATTATACAGTCAAGGTTTGCTAGCACTCTGCAGGTGCTCTCCTCCTTTTTCCTGAATGTGCCAGACTGATATAGGATGAGATGATTCCGTTACATTTTTACTTATTTTCACTGGAAAGATTGTAAATTTCTTTCTGCAGCCTACTGCACATAAATATTTCAGCAAACTAGCATCTCTCAAAATTGGGTTTTTCACCTCCCTCTTTCTCTTTCATACTTGGATGCTATGCTCCTGTCTATTTATTCAGCTTAAAATACTTATCTACTTCCAAATACACTCACTCCTATCAACATGAGACAGCTAAAAAAAAAATAAAAAAAAATAAGGTAGTACAGCTTACCAGCTATATCAGCAAATGAAGTGCTGTCAAATCCTTTAAAATGTAATATTATTAGTGTATTGTTGGGTAGAAATAAATGTGTCAGTGACAGCATCTAACGGTTACCTTATGAAAGGCCAAATGGAGAGGTAGGTGATGACAGACAGAGCTCAAAGCTTTCTGTTTGGACATACGAAATTGCAGTGAAAACATGGCCATTGAGTTGATTTGACAAGTATTACTTTTTTTGTAAATTAAACTAGGGGTATCTGAGTTTATTTTTTATATATAGATTAGTTCCAGAATGCCAAACAAGAAAAAGAAAATAGCAATCTGCAATGTGGAAGAGCTTGAGCAAGGAGGGAGAGTTCAGTGACCTAAGAATGGAATGTCTAGGTTAATATGCCGAGATCCCAAATAAGGTATGTTTACTGAAAATGAAAATGCAGGTGTTAAAGGTAAATTATGATAGTTATATATATATATATATATATATATATATATATATATATATATATATATATATATATATACCTGTATATATTTTTTGCACATTTATGTTTTTTTTTAACTGTGATTTATTTATTTATTTATTTATTTATTTGTATTTAATACACAGTGCACCCATCACATCAGTGTCAAAAAGCATTAGAGGTTGTGCAAAGGGAAAACGCAGCTTTTGGCTTTCTTTGTCTAACTTAGTGCCTTAAGGGACTTTCTTACAAGTTTTAACAAGTAAATATCTGGATGGAAGCAGGAGAGACAAGCACAAGATATTGGCTGGTAGACATGTGCAAAAATGTGTTTTGTTTCAAAGAGTTGTTATGTTACTAATTTAGTTTTTATAATTTGTTCTGACATTTGTTTAGCTTTGTTTCATTTCATTTTGTTTCGTTCATTAACTTTCTAACAAATTTCAAATTTTATGAACAATAAGATTACTTATCGACCAGCTCACAGACAATGCTGCTTACTGCAATGGTCCGATATAGGTGGGGGCAGTAATGCTTTTTTTGTATCAATGTATATTGGTCAGGCAACGCACTGACATCTTGGCAGCCTTCGAGCTACATGCTGGGTGTTCAGTGTGCTCCTGTACCTTTAAGAATGGGTGGGCTCCCCTTCAGTCCATCTGCCCCCCACCTATCTATCAGAATGCATGTGCTTCCACTGTGGAGGCACTTATAAGTTAGTGTTAGGAACTATGGATACCAGGGTGCCATGACGAGGCTCTGTAGCTTACGCATTAATTTGCAGACTAAACCCCTGCTTTTAACGCATACTGTTAGACAGGTTGATTTGGTTGTCTGTGAGCTGGTCAGTAAGTAAATTTTTTTTTCCTTGGACCTATCCTTGGCCCAGTTTATCGTTAAAGAGCAGGCCAGGAAGGTGGCAGCTGTGTCCTTAACAACCGATGACTTATCAGCTGTCAACGGGCTTCCCCACTGACAGCTGAAACATAAACAAAAGAATTCCGGCAATAAAAATGTTTGAAAAAAAAAAGGGTTCTTTGCGGCAGGGAGGGCTTTGCCCCCCCCAAGAGCACCTTGTCTTGGGGGACAAGGGCCTCTTCCCCATAACCCTGGTTGTTGGTTGTGGGGGTCTATGGGTCTATAAATCTGGTACCCAAATCCAGCCACCACCAACCACCCCCCATGTGAATGAGTATGAAAAGGTGAGTAAGGACACAACACCAGTTTTTGACAATTCCTTAATAAAATAAATAAATACATAATGTACCCTGATATAGATCAATCATCAATCATGATACCCGCTGCACTGGGGACCCAGAAAAAAGAAAAAACCCTCCTAGTCTTGTTAAATGCGCCCTATGTCTGCCTGCTCCGCCATCTGACATTTCTTAAAAAACTAAGGGGTGACCCCCACCCTGTAACAGCTCTGATGAATGGGGTGAACCATACCTGTGGTAGCAAGGATTTCAATGCTCTTCTTTCTGTGAGAATTCAGTATTGGGCCCCAGGCGTCACTCCACACAAACAGGAGTTTGGGGGTTCCAACATCATCTCTCTCTCACATAAAGAAAGCCGTAAAGCTACTGAGCCTGGATACATTAAAACATGCGACCAGAGCTTAGCGTTTAGAATTATAGTATACAGTTAAAGATTCCAATGTACAACTGTAAGCAAGCGATCATCAGTTAAACATAGCATTGTGCATTAGGCCACTAAGGGAGAAGGTATGAAATATGTCAACCCTTAGCATAGAAAAGTTTGAGCGAACATGTTCAACAAGTTAGAGCAAGGCCCATAAGAAAATAGCACTTATGTCAAGCACGTAGTAAATAGGAGTTGTTAAGACAACTAATAGTTGCATATGACAGGCAATATAGCTCGTAGTAAATAGGAGTTGTAGAGACAACTAATAGTTGCATATGAGAGGCAATTATAACACAGGTATTTTAAGAGTACACGTAGTAAATAGGAGTTGTAGCGACAATTATTAGGTGCATATGAGAGGCGAACATAGCTCAGGTAACCCGAGTGTAGATGTCCCTTTAAGATATTCCCCAGCAAACAGTCATAGGCACAACAGTCTATCCCAAGTAGTATGTCAATAGCCACAAGCCATAATAAATAACAACAATTGTTTTTAGGTGAAAAGTATGCAGCAGATTTTTCTGTAGAACTACAAGTGACACAATTGCTACTTATCCGTTTGCAGGGCTTCAGTGTTTCGCAGCAAGGGACTCCGTAGTGTAGGGCATCAGCAAGGAAGAACTCAGGTTGTCCTCAGCGATGGCAGGTTGGATGCAGTGAAGGTCTTTGCTAGCTGGCCATAATATTGCCTGTATTGTAGCGTGGCCGGTACGGCTGACAATAATAGAATGGGGAATGTATGTACAATGAATGCCTTTATAGGCAAGGGATCAGGTGCAGTACATCAGCACTGATTCGAGCCAGCGGTGAGGCACACTTCCACATTCCAAGTTGAAACGCACGCGTAGCGGGGCGATGACGTCATTGCGCGAGCGCCGTATGCGTTCCAGCATGGAACGCACTACGGCACTGAGAGGAGCGCCTATTACACACCCCTTGTGACATCATTAACCTATAATGCCCCCGTCAATGATTTCACAAGGGGGTGGGGGGTCACCCAATGTCATAATCAGGTGACTCTGCCCCTTGGTTATTTAAGAAATGTCAAACGGCGAATTCATTATTCAACTGATCCTAATTTAAATCATTCCGAAAATGTGAAATTCGTTAGAAAACAAATATACAAAACAAAATTAAACAAATTCCAAATAAATTTGTTGCTATTTATATTCGGACCAAAACAAACTGCACATGCCTATTGGCTGGAGAGAACACAATAATCTGGCAAACAGGAAGTGCAAAGTCATGGCTTTAAATAGGAAGTTCATGGGAGGAGCAAAGAGTTTAAGGTTCAGAACAAACAAGACACAAGGCAAGGTTATCTTAAAAGATAAGACAGGGTGCTTACCAACATCTCGGGTGGCTCAGCAAGAAGAGACATTGCCAGACACAGCAGAGGTTGCTGGTTTAAACCCAGGTCCCGACTGTTTGAAAGATCCCAATAGACTCAATGGAGAGATGATTTTTACAAAACTGCCTGGGAAAATTCTTCCTTGCTGAAGTGAGGAAGAGAGCAGAGCACCTCTGTTTAAGTATTCACCAGCCAGTGAGAATGCAATCATGAGCCTGAAACTGTTAGTGAGGACAGCTGGGCGCAGGACAGCACTGTCTACATCACAGATCCTGCGCCACTGCCACAAAGAGACTGGTGTGTCCACTTACACTCTGCTTCCCACTACAGGGTAGAGTCTGAGGGAACCCCTCTTTCTACAGTGAGAGGTCACTGCAGCTTCCCGGGGAGTAATGAGAGGGTTGTTTGCCTATTCCTGATACTGGTAGCAGGAACTGGGCCACTGAATGCAGGACACCAAGTGTGCCCAATCCATATCGCACCCATACTGCACTCTATACCGCACTTATTCTAAACCAAGACAGGACATAAACTAAACCTACCGCATTATACTGAATCTTTATCACAGCTGAAACACATCTAACTTGTACCGGTGCCGAGACTATATTTTACCTATACTGTACCTTCAGTATACTGCATGCAGGTTCACTGGGACTGTTGCTAAGTGCAAAGACGGTCTCAAAGGGCCCCAATGATAGCCTGCAGAAGAAGAATATCTCAAAGGACTTCCCCTCTCATGATAATTATTCTGCAAGCCCAAGTTGTTCCCCTGCCTTCTCTGCTACTATCCTCATTTCCCTTTGGACAGTGCATACCTAGTCGGTCTAGAACTAGCATTGCCACCATGAATGCACTCTGGCAGTATAATGCCAGCACTCATTAGATTAAACTTTACCACTGTTCACTGCTACACGTGAGATGGTCCTGTTATGGTTTATGATGACCTGGAAACCAAATGCCATCTTATGCTTAGTGCTTACTGGTAATCAAGTTGTATGCTAAATTGTGTTATTACCATTGCTAATCTATTTTATGCTTGCCTAGTTACTAACCATAGTGAGTGACAATATATTAAGTTTGCCTTTACTACCTGGTTTGTTGCCTGTTTTCTTTGATATAGCATTACTATTGGGCACTAAGTATTACTTTCTGTGATTTCCTGTGATAGTGTATGTTTGTACACTTAACCTGGTGTATCAGAGGGGCTGAGGTTCTTGAGAAGGTCAAAGGTCGAAGGTCGAGGCAAAGCACAGAGGAACCTTTCTAATTAGCAGGTCCTACAGAAGTAGCACTACATTTATGTATTTTTTTCCATTGGTTGAGCTTGATAGACTGATGTTTTTTTTCATTCTGACTAACTATGCAATTAAATGTACTGTATGTAAAACCCTATCTAAACAGAGGAGGGAGGGCGATGAGTCACACTTTTGGTTCATTACTTTTTCCATAAAGTTGGGCTTCAATCAATAAACTTTGCAAACAGCAGACATGTTTCAGCTAAGCAGCCCAAAATGTCCCTCTATGGCTGGATTCGAGGTAATATTTACTGTGAATAAAGTGACAAGTGCTTTTGCGCTAATACAGACCCTTAATGAGTGCTAACCTAGACAAAATAAATAGAATGCAGCAAAACCTACAGTGTTTACAATACACAAATACAGAAATCAATAAAAAATGGGATTCTGCGCAATCTATCACACACACATGGTAAGTGAAAAATAGTGGGTGACAAATAAATATATAAATATAAGCAAAATAAATATATATAAGAGAGCTTGCAAGCTCAATAAAAAGTCCCAAAAATAATGAATCAATGAGTGAAAATATCACCAATCACAATAGGAATACTAAAGTGACAATGTGCAAGAATAGTCCTATAATGAATAAAACTGACAAAAAGGAGCTGCTGGTGTTGCTGAATTCCACTTAAAATGTTGACTGATGCACACACATGTCCCTCCCTGGGCTCACAGAGCTCTTACCTCCAGGCCAATAATAAGGGGCATCCAGTATGAGCCTCACTGGCAATCCTCTATGGGTGATCGCAGCCACTCTGTACCCGTCTCCTCAATAGATCCAGATCGTGCTCAGACCCAAATAGAAAAAAGAGGGAACAAAGAAGGGAGGGCTCCAATCGTGAAATATGTAAGAATCAGGGGTATTTATTAAAGAAAAAGCCTGTGCTTACATCAAATAAACGAAAGTGCAGCAAAACATTTTAAAACGAGCGGCGTCCACAGCGCCAGCATACGTCACTCCAGGTGTACGTCCGTCCGTCCAATCCTTACGCGTTATGACACGGGATCACGTGTCTTCATCTGTTTCCCCAGACAGGACCCAGGTCCCCAAACACTTTTTAGGACAATAACTTGCATATTAGCCTTTAAAATTAACACTTTATATTTCTCCTATAGACTTTAACAGGGTGTTCAGCGGCTTTTCGAATTTGCCACGAACACCCCTAATTGTTCGTTGTTCACCGAACAGGCGAACAGGCAATGTTCGAGTCAAACATGATTTCGACTCGAACTCGAAGCTCAACCCTACTCTGAATGGGTAGATGACAGTGGTGTAGATGACAGTGGTGTTGATTTACTAATCAAATAGGCTGTTCACTTTGCAAGTCAAAGTGGCACTTTGCAGGGTAATTTTCCCCAGAGTTTTGTGAATGTAGTAACATTTCACTTTGCAAATAATACCCAATCACATGCAAGGAAAAGGGAAAAAATTTACATGCAAAAAGATTAGAGGAACTGAATTTATTCCCTCTTGAGAAGAGAAGATTAGGGGGATATGATCAACATGTATAAATACAGTGGTCCATATAGTGAACTTGGTGTTGAGTTATTCAATTTAAGGTTATCACAGAGGACAAAGGGTGCACTCTTTTAAGTCTAGAGGAAACAAGATTTAATTTCCAAATATGGAAAGGTTTCTTCGAAAGTAATGCCGCGTACACACCATCGCTTTCTGCGATGGAAAAATGCGACGCTTTATGTGCTTTAAAAAAACGTCATTTTTCAAACTTCAATTTGAACAACGACGTAGCATACACACCATCGCTTTTTCACAACGCTCTAGCACAGCGCAGTTCCGTCAATCACGCACGACGTCACTATAAAGGGTCGTTTCCATGCGGAAGACGGCCTCTTTTGCTGATATCGTGTTGCTGCGTGTTAGTAAAAGTTTGGTGAGATACGATTCGTGATTTTCAGTGACTGTGCTTTAAATTTCGTTTTCTGTCGTACAGTTTGTCTATTTGTTGTCGGATCTGTGATACAGTGCTTGTACTAAGGACGTATTTGTTTAGGCATTACGTTTTGTGTGCACGGTGCTGTTTAGCAGGTCGTTCTTCAAAGGCCATTCTTTACTTCAGGGCGTAATTTTTAGTCTGATCTGATTTGACGACCGTTTTCTAGCCATGTTGCGGGTACGAACTCGTCGCCGAGATCGTGCTGTGCTTGTTGTTAGGATGTGTGCTGCATCCCAGCGACGGTCCATGAACAGGGTGAGGAGGAGGTTGTGGACCAAGAACTGGTTGCTACGCAGGGACCAGTTCTCTCATATGCCTCTGCTGCGGGAGATCCGAGAAAATAACCCTGATGATTTCAGGAATTTTCTTAGGATGTCTGACCCCGTATTTCAGCAGCTTTTGGCTTTGGTGTCGCCATATATCACCAGGCAGGACACCGTTATGCGGGAAGCCATCACTGCTGAGCAGAGGCTAGTTGCTACGTTGCGCTACCTTGCAACAGGGAGAAGTCTGCAGGACTTGAAGTTCTCGACGGGCATCTCCCCCCAGGCTCTGGGCCTCATAATCCCGGAGACCTGTTCGGCCATCATTCAGGTTCTTCAGGAGGACTATGTTAAGGTAAGTGGTGTTCTTTCAATGGTCAAACTATGTCCCAAAAAAATAAATAAAAAATAACTTTTCTAATATGCTCAGAATGCTCACTTTGTCTCTATGTATGCTGTTCTACACAATTTGTAAAGCCCTACATGTTTATTTAATTTAGCCAACCTGTCCATCATTCTATGTTGTGGCCAAACCCACCTAGCATAGTCCCTATATCCCCGTTTATTTGTGGCCTCCATTGTAGTGCTGCATTTTGTGTGTCCCTATATCCCCGTTTATTTGTGGCCTCCATTGTAGTGCTGCATTTTGTGTGTCCCTATATCCCCGTTTATTTGTGGCCTCCATTGTCCAAACCCCCCCCCCCTAGATTTTTGAACTACATACTAATAATTATTTTTCTTAGTTAGATTTTTTTTGGGGGGTTGTTTCTCATGTGAGAAACTCATCTTGAGCCCCACTCCCCCTAAATATATTTTTTCAACATCAGAGGGGGGTGATTAATATGCTTAAGTGTTCACATGTTATTTTTTAATACTAACCTTTTTTGTGGAATTGTTGGTGGGATCCCTTGTAATTTTAGCTATATTCTGTTCAAAATCTTTGTTTTAATGTATTTTTTATTTTCTTTCTATCCAGTTCCCCACCACGCCACAGGAATGGCAGACTGTGGCAGCGGACTTCTCCCAGCGTTGGAACTTTTGATGGCAAGCACATCCGCATTGTGCCCCCACCCCATAGTGGATCCCATTTCTTCAATTACAAGGGGTTCCACAGCGTTGTTTTGATGGCGGTGGTCTCTGCAAATTACGAGTTCTTGTACGTGGATGTTGGGAAAAATGGCCGGATGTCGGACGGCGGTGTCTTTGCGGAGACGGAGTTCGCCCAACGGCTTCGGTTGGAGGACCTAGGATTGCCACCTGCGGAGGAGAACGAAGAGGGTCTGCCCTTCGTGTTTGTAGCAGATGAGGCTTTTGGTTTGGGTCCCCACCTCATGAGGCCATTTCCCGGACGCACCCTCACCCATGAGAGGAGGGTTTTTAATTATCGGCTGGCCAGAGCAAGACGTGTGGTAGAGAATGCCTTTGGAATCATGGCCAGCCGATTCAGATTGTTTTTAACAGCAATAAACCTGGCGGAATACAAGTGGAATTACATCATCCTATCTTGTTGCATTTTGCACAATTTTTTGAAACGAAATTCACAAACTTACCTGACGGTATTGCCTGATGAGGCTGATCTTGTGGCTCCGGAGCCGGGACATCAGTCTAGCCATAGAGGCTTGGCCCCCCAAACCGCACGTGCAGTGCGTCAATCATATGTGGACTATTTTATGGGGAGGGGGGCCATTGAAATGCCTGATCTTGACTAAAGAATTAAATTTACTTTTTGTTTGATGAAACTGTGTTTATTTTTTTGATTTTAGTTATTTGTAAGTTTTGGGGGGTAATGTTTCTTTTTCCTAGGTTCTCATCCAGCCATGTGTTTGGGATGTCATAAATTCCTATGAGTGTTAAATCTTAATAACTCTACAAATATGCCTGAGTAATTGAATGAGTCTGCATTGATACCAATAACTACACACAAATTGTTTGGAGTCCAAAATGTTATTTATTTGTTACTTTTTTCTTTTTGATTAGTACAACAAATAATTTTTTTTTTTTTTTTTTTTGGTCTTTTTTGATTAGTACAAAATATAATTTATTTATTTTTTTTTGGTCTTTTTTGATTAGTACAAAATATAATTTTTTTTTTTTTTTTTTGGTCTTTTTTGATTAGTACAAAATATAATATATTTTTTTTTTTTTGGTCTTTTTTGATTAGTACAAAATATAATTTATTTTATTTTTTTTTGGTCTTTTTTGATTAGTACAAAATATAATTTTTTTTTTTTTTTTTTTGGTCTTTTTTGATTAGTACAAAATATAATTTATTTATTTTTTTTTGGTCTTTTTTGATTAGTACAAAATATAATATATTTTTTATTTTTTTTGGTCTTTTTTGATTAGTACAAAATATAAATGTTTTTTTTTTTTTTTGGTCTTTTTTGATTAGTACAAAATATAATATTTTTTTTTTTTTTTTTTTTTTTTCAAATTCAAGGAAAAAAGAAAATACACAAACAATTAAACCCTCCCCAAAACATTAATAAAAATTTTAAGCTGCCGTTCCAGCGTCTTTGCTTTGTGGCGTATTTCACGGCAGGCCAGACGTATGTCCTCGACTTGGGCCCTGCAGGTGAGAACCTCGCCGATGAGGAGCTGGGCACTATACGTGTCCAGTCCCTGACCAGCCCGATTTCCTCCTGAAATGTGGAACCAAAACATGTGTTAAAAGATTGTATGCCTATATCTATATTCACAGAAAATGTGGTAGATGTTACTTTACCGGATGTTGAGGCAGGTTCCTCTTCCTCTACATCCCTCGGGGGTGTGGCTTGATTGGCTTGTGCCTCCTGCCTTTCTGCTTCATTGTGCCCTACAAGATTGAAGAAAGGGAAAACATGAGGTTCAAACATTACGAGCGGCCTGAAATGACACCCAAAAATTAATAAATTATAAACAAAAGGTCAATATTGTTGATTTTTAAACAATTATCAAGAAAATAGACCAGTATTTAATCCATTCACAAAGTAATGTCAAATCTGTTAACCAAATTTTTAATTTTAGATATGTAAGCTAACCAAGTCTCCCCTGGATCTGCTCACCCCTGTGTGTGACCCAACATAGTTTGTGATTGTGACAAACAATTGTGCTACTGAGTACACATGTTCAATAAAAAAAGGAGTAGCAAACGCTCCTTTTTGTGAATCTCAAGGTATTTACGTTTCTTCTAAAATAAGCTGAAACACATTTCCATCAATTCCAGAATTGAATACACCTTTTTTTTAAGCCCCAAAAATGTCACAACTTTCATATTTGTGTCGACTAATTGGTCATAGGAGTCGTCGTTCATTCGCCCACAATTCCTAAATTTACGATTTTTGTTCAGATACAGTGCTTCAACTCCCCTTTGCACATGCAAACTAGGCATGATGCCATTTCTCATTAATATGGTCTTGGATTATTGAAAGTCACCGAATGAACGACGACTACGACGACTGCATCATGCGTCCACATTCATAATATTCATTTTATGGTCAACCTGGAAAAAAAAAAAAAATGGCACAAAGAACACACCAAAATAATTAATACACATGGAAAAAACTTACTTCTACTTCGAATCACCCTATTAATTCTGTAAAGTTGGTGGGGTTCCCTTTTTTTTAAATCCGACCACCTTTTGCGCAGGTGCTCTCTGCTCCTGGTTTTCCCAAACTTCCGCTGGAGCCTACGGATGACCTTCTCCATAATTTGGGCTTTTACTTTATTGGGATGCATGTAGGGGCCATGCTTGGCATCATAGTCCTCCCTCCTCAATATGGTGACCATCTCCACCATTTCCTGAAAACTCATATTGGAGACTCTGCACCGGAATCTGCGGCGTGGTTGGGCCTGGCCTGCCTCCTGGCTTGAGCTAGAATACACCTCCATGTTGTCCATCTTTTCTCACTCACCAAACGACAGAGAAGGGGCGTGGAAAGGACGATACCGAACGTCAGGGGCGGGGTGTCGTGCGGAGCGTCACGCGTGCGTAGTGTAAAAGGGATGGGACGTGTTTGTAAACGGCGTGCATAGTCTGTGGAAGAAGGCGTAAATCACGATCTTTCCTAACGACGAGACGTAAGTTTTTTATTCCGACTTTATTATAGTGAATAGGGAATGAGTTTGTGGGCTAGTTAGGGGAAGTAAGCTAGTGGCTTTAATTACATTATGTTTTGGCTTCTGTTTCATGTGCAGAAAGAATGGATCCCTTCAAGGATGCGGAGTTCCTGACAGAATTCATACAAAAATGGAAGGAACATCCTGTTCTGTGGCAAACCAAAAGCACAATAAATAAAAACAAAGATGCCAGGGAGAAAGCTAGACAGAGCATGCTTGTTTTTCTGAAAACAAGGGTCCCCAACGCCACAACAGCCACTGTGAAAAGCAAAATCAATTCCATCAGGGGCACCTACAGGGCCCAACGGGTCCAAGTCCTGGCCTCAATGAGGTCTGGGGCTGCAGCTGACTCCATATACAAACCAACCCTGTGGTACTATAGTCAGCTGCAGTTCCTGGACGACCACATTGAGACCAGGACATCCATGTCTACCCTTCCCCCAAGAGGTAGCTCCCAGCTTCCCAGCAGCCAATCCTCCAGTGTTCCCTGCAGACAAGAGCAGGCAAGCTCGGAGGAAGAGGAAGAGTTCCTGGAGGACCCCAATTGTGAGCCATGGAGAATGGTATGTGTTTTTTGTATGAATTTAGTTAGTATATGACAAGTATAGTAATAATGGTAAATGTATGTTACTATTGTTCTAAATTCTATGTGAATCTCGTAAGTTTAGGGATAGGATCAATAGTCAGTAGTGGGAAAACATGATGGGGTCAAAATGGGCAAATTAATAATGTTTATGAAGGAGTGGGTGGCATTTTCAGATAGGCCAGTAGGGGGGAGTAACGCAATACACCTGCAAGGGGTCCCAGATGGAAGACACCCTTTTTGAGTACTATCTAGTTGACACTAAATTGAATAAATTAATTTTTGGGGAAAAGGCCACTTATTTACTAAATTAGGCATGCAACAACCCACATAATTCCAGGGGGACCATGTCTGAAGGTGTTTAAGGGGCCACATAATTAAGGATGGCGACCCTGTGTGTAATATATATTGACATTCAATTTGCATCACTCATGATTGTAAAAATGTGTGTGATTAATGACAAACACAAATAACATATGTTCCTTTTTTTGATACACAGGCAGACCCAAGCCAGGAAGAGCCAGGGCCCACAGGGAGCCAGGAAGAGCCAGGGCCCACAGGGAGCCAGGAAGAGACAGGGCCCACAGGGAGCCAGGAGGAGCCAGGGCCAACTGCAAGGCAGGAGGTGGCAGAGCCCACTGGGAGCCAGGAGGTGGCAGGCCCCAGTGGGACCCAGGAGGCACGCCGGCGGGATACCATCTCCCGGATCCCTCCATTCCGCAATCCCAATAAACGGCTCAGGAGTATGCGACAAATGGAGGAGGAGACCCAGGGCCTGCTTCGCCAAGCTACTGCAGCCATCCGAGAGCCACCCAGTGAAGTTGAGGGGTTCGCAGCGCTCATTGCAGCCAAGATGTACAATCTGGAGCAGAGCCAGCGTGTGCGCTGCGAACTCCTCATCTTCCAAGCCATAACCATGGCATCCCTGGGGCAGCTCGATGACGACACCCACATTGTGCGGATTGCTCCTCCTGTCCTTGCTGCTCCTCCTGCTCCTGCTCCTGCTCCTGCTCCTGCACCTGCTCCTGCTCCTCCACCTCATGAGGCTGCTCTGGCTCCTGCCACCTCATCTCCTCCAGGAACCCAGCCCCCAAGGACTCGGGCTACAGGGAAGGCTGCAGGGAAGACTGCAGGGAAGGCTGCTGGGAAGAAAAAGGCGAAGAAATAATACGGTGCCCCTGATGGAATTTTAATGTGGACTCACAGGCTGTATTTGTGGCTTCGGGGACCCTTGTTTTCAGAAAAAATCAAGCATGCTCTAAAGTGCTGCCTACCTTGGCATCTTTTTTTTTATTATGTTGTGTTTTTGGGTTGCCACCTTTTTTGTTTGAAATTTTTAGGAAGACTAAAATAAATGTTAATTTTTCAGCCAAATTTCAACATGTTTCTTTATTGTAGATTTGAGAGATCAGTATTGAATGGGCAGACCCATTACAAAATAAATAATGCAAACATTAACAAGGTAAAAAAACATGCTTGTGGGTGAGTTAACTAAAAAATTAGGTTGTTGCAGACACTTCACACACTCCTAAATAAAAACAAAATAGAGATTACTAATCAAATTGGTGACAAAAATTAAAAAAAAAAAAATAAGGTGGACCAATATATATATTTAAAATGTTTAAGATGGAAGATACAACTAAATAACAGAACACAAACATAAACATTATCAAACAAGAAAGAAACTAATTAAAAGCTTGTCATAACTATGTAACAAGATCAGCCGCAACAAACGTCCATTTCTGGGTAGCAGTTAAAAGCAGGGGTTAAAGAAGCGCTTTATTTTCTTGTCTATAAGCTGAAAAACACCTTAACGAATGTGCTGATTCCATTCTGAACAGTCGTTTTACATGAATGAGCGCTGCCGTCTCCTAACTTGCTTCTGAGCATGCGCGGGCTTAAATCGACGTTTTTACGTACACACGGTCAATGTTTAGAACACAGAAAACGACGTCGGCCAAAAACGACACATAAAATTGAAGCATGCTTCAATTTTTTTCTGTCGTTTTTTAGAAGACATAAAACAACGTTTTTGCCCACACACGGTCAATTAAATTGACGTTTTTGAAAATGACGTTTTTTTCCATCGCAGAAAGCGATGGTGTGTACGCGGCATAAGAGTTGTGAAAATGTGGAATAGACTGTTTGTTCACTAAGTTCTCTAACAAACCTCTGATTGCTTCACAGAACAGCTGTATTTGTACTGAGTTTAAATTACACACCGATGGACTCTCTAATTACATGACATCTGAAGGCAATGTTACATTTTTCAGATATTTATTTGTGAAAAAAAAATGAAAAACATTGATTATTTTCCTTCCATTTCACAATTATGTGCCACTTTGTGTTGGTCTATCACATAAAATCCCAATAAAATATATTTACGTTTTTTGGTTGTAACGTGACAAAATGTGGAACATTTCAAGAGATATGATTTTTTTTAAGGCACTGTAAATTGAAACAGACATATTTATGGCATGTCAACAGTCTTTAGGGGATGCAGTTTGTTTTTTACATCAGTTTGAGTTGCTTATGAGATCATTCTAAATATGTATATTGTTATCATCGTCAGTGGCGGTGCAATATTCCGAGAGGACAATTTATAAGGTTGAGGCAGAATTGCACTCAAGACGATTTTATTGCCCAATCTCAGGTTTTATTAAATAGATTTCAACAAAAGGGGTATAAGAAAGCCACTCTTGAGGGTGAAATAGAGCGAGTTAGAGCGATGAATCGACAATTATTGGTAGTCAATAAAAATAGAGAACATAAGGAGGATAATTATAATTTAAAAATGTTGTTGAATTATAATGTCCAACACAAAACGTTTGAAAAAATTGTAGTGAAAAATTGGTCCATTTTAAAACAGGATAGGGTCATTGGACCCTGTATTTCCGACACGTCCACAGTTTATATATAGAAAGCCCCCCGTTATGTGATCATTTAGTGCCTGGAGTAGTTAATCCGCTTACTCTTTTTTATCAGGATTTCATGGGTGTGGTCACTGTACTGCTTGTAGGCTGCTGTAACGGAATGACCCATGACACCCAGAGACTTTTGAAGGATGAGGGGTACTCCTGTGTCAGTGTCACTGATAACTCTTGGGTCTAGGGTCACCCTGTGCCCCTTTTGGGCATAGGGTGACTGAGAAATATTAATTATAAATTACAGGAGATAAAGGAGATAACTAAGGGCTAGTTTTTGGACTTTTTAGGCACAGTTTGGTTGGTCAGAATATATTCACACAAGAAGAGATTTTCTCTAAAAAGTAGGTTTGTTTATTTAGATATAAAATATCGTAATATATATAGAACAAAGAAAGAAGAAAAAATTATATTGCCGTTTCCAGCAAGAAACTATCTAAAAGGCTAACTAGGCAAGCCTATCCATAAACATTGACAGGAATTATAAATAAAATATAACAATGTATCCACAATGAGGTTGAACACTTCCAGAGAAAATTGGAATAAGGTGCATAAACATAATTAGTACTCCTGTCAAGTTGTGGAAATGCAGGCAAAGATATGTCTGCGGTGGTTTGGCTTGCTGCGTTGGTAGACTCAACCGGTTTTGCGCTTTAACAGCGCTTCCTCACGGAGTCAGCAGTGTAGTTTTGAAGATAGTATTAGTTAGTAGAGGAATCAATCCATAAACGATGAAAATTTCCTAGCAATAATAAAGGAAAAAGGCAGACTGTTTCCGGGCTGCTGGACGTATTGTAAAGGGTATATAGAAACGACCCCCTCGATGAGTGCTACACTTCCTGGTAGCAGAAGTGAACAACCAGATCTGGGTGCCGGCTGGTAGCCAGGTATTAAGGCAGTAGTAAGCCTGGTTGTATTAGTACGACGGCGACCTCCTCCACAAGTCTCCCGAGAGACTGCGCTGCAGTCTCTCGGGAGACTTGTGGAGGAGGTCGCCGTCGTACTAATACAACCAGGCTTACTACTGCCTTAATACCTGGCTACCAGCCGGCACCCAGATCTGGTTGTTCACTTCTGCTACCAGGAAGTGTAGCACTCATCGAGGATTGACAGAGGGGACTGTTTACTCTCTCCCTTCTTTCCTTTCCTCAGGCTTTGCCCTCCTTCATTGAAGACTGTTACTTTTTATTTTGGGTCGTTTCTATATACCCTTTACAATACGTCCAGCAGCCCGGACACAGTCTGCCTTTTTCCTTTATTATTTCTAGGAAATTTTCATTGTTTATGGATTGATTCCTCTACTAACTAATACTATCTTCAAAACTACACTGCTGACTTGAGTCTACCAACGCAGCAAGCCAAACCACCGCAGACATATCTTTGCCTGCATTTCCACAACTTGACAGGAGTACTAATTATGTTTATGAACCTTATTCCAATTTTCTCTGGAAGTGTTCAACCTCATTGTGGATACATTGTTATATTTTATTTATAATTCCTGTCAATGTTTATGGATAGGCTTGCCTAGTTAGCCTTTTAGATAGTTTCTTGCTGGAAACGGCAATATAATTTTTTCTTCTTTCTTTGTTCTATATATATTACGATATTTTATATCTAAATAAACAAACCTACTTTTTAGAGAAAATCTCTTCTTGTGTGAATATAACCAAACTGTGCCTAAAAAGTCCAAAAACTAGCCCTTAGTTATCTCCTTTATCATTTATATTAGGACGTGGCACTTTTTCTTTACTTTATAATATCCACATGCACACTACATGTGAGGATATTGTCATCCCTTCTCTTTCAATAAATTACAGGAGATGTGACTGATAACTGATAATTCATATTGCAGAATATCTTGAGATATTACAAATGGTTATTCTGACCCACACCAGGTCAGTGGAGTGTTTTCATTCAATGTGAGGACACATGCTTTTGAGGTGTTAATTGGGTCTGCTCCAAGACTTTTTATTATGTATGCTAATAACACTGTCTGTGTGAAGATGTTATTGATGATAGATATGTGTTGTGTGTTAGCAGTCTAAGGGTCAGATGTCTCCTCTCAGGGGTAGAGAATTAGCATGTCAATTATGTTTAGTAAAGGAATGTGACTTCTCATCTGTAGTAATTAGGTCATGTTAAATTGGTGCCAAAACGTCTGACATAGAAATGTGTATTATGCAGGTGAATCACTTAGTATCGGAGTCCGGACGTCTGGGGAATAATTAACTTCTCTGAATGTCATTCTCTAAAAGAATGTGATTGAAGCCCCCCCATTGTGTGATGTGTGGGTGGCGAGTTAATTTGTTCCTTTGATTACTGTAACATGTTGTACTGTATATAAGCAAGCTAAGATACCATTAAAAGGGTTCATTCATTTGAAACCAGAAGTAACAGAGCTGTCTGTCTCGTTATTTTCCCCAGGGAAAATCCAATGGGTCCTGTCTACTAGATTGTGGAGTGTCAGATAAGCTGTCGTGGGCAATGGAATGGGAATATCGTAAACGGTGGTGACCGTTACATAGGCATTCAAAGAAAAATGTAAAAAGCACAAGGAGTTTACAGCCCAGGCTACTAATATACATTATTCCATTAAGGTTCTTATTACATGTTCTACAATCGGTGTGGTTTACATGCTAGAGTGTGATTGTGGTCTACAATATGTAGGAAGGACATCAAGGTCGCTACATGTCCATATAGGTGAGCATGTAAACAATATAAAAAGGGGACTTATAACTCATAATGTATCTAAACCTTTTTGTCTCTTTCATAATAGGGATCCAAAAGGCTTAACATTTTGGGGGTATTGAAAGAGTGAAGAAACATTGGAGGGAAGGGAATTTTATAAGACCGCTTAGCTGTAGAGAATCTTTTTGGATTTGTGAAACCAGGGGTGTCTGTGCCTTTAGGTTTGAATGTAGAATTCAACCTTAACTGTTTTATATCTGATCGTTGATTTTATCATTAAATATTTTTGAATGATATGATGGCCACTGATGATTTTATATATTTTAATAGTGTAAGTTTTATGTATTAAAGGGGAGCTCCACCCACAATTTCACTTTTTAAATATAAATACCCCTGTAATACACAAGCTTAATGTAGTCTTTTAAAGTTAGTCTTTAAACTAAGGTCCATTTTGTTAGGTTGTTAGAGCATTTAGTTAGTTTATAATCTAGAAATAGACCGTGGCCATCTTAAGTGTGGGCATCATGAAGCAAGACTGTATGACTTCCTGGATTTCACCCTTGCAGATCTCGCACATGCTCAGTGCTGCACAAGCGATGTAATGGGTTTTAGACAGGTTTCCATAGCAATGGGAGTGTCAGAGGAAGTTGCCGTCCCTTCTCTATGCAAATAGGCTATTTGCAAGGACTACTGGGATATATGATGCCTATCCCAGAAACCCTTGCAAATAGCCTTGTGACTTAATAGCCTAGGCTAATAAGGAGGAGGAAGTAATGAAGGACTACAAAATAAAGGTATTTACAAGCAACAAAATAAATAAAATGTTTCCATTCTGAACACTATGAGATTAGGGCATGCAGCACAGACAAACATAAAAAAATGGGTGGAACTCCACTTTAAGTTAATTTGCTGTAAATGCATTGGAGTGTTACCAAATGTTTCCTTTATTCACTTTATTCATATATACCGGTGTATACTGTATATATATATATATATATATATATATATATATATATATATATATATATATATATATATATATATATATATATATATATATATATATATATATATATATTATATTCGTGCATTAAGCCAGATGTAATATATTACCTCTGTTCCTTCATAAGACTACTAAAGTACCTTAACATTATCTTGAGTCTGCCATTGGATATATTTTCCCAATATAGCAAAACTGAGCAGGTATTCAACGTTTTTCTCAGACATACATTCACACCCTGTGGAGAATACAATCTATTTTTCTGTGTCTGAAACACCAGGAAGAACATGTTTAACGAAAGGTGACAAAAAGCTGTCACTGGGAATCCAAATCAGCAGCTTGAAAACAAATTGGGAAACAAGACTCCCGTACAACCATTTATGAAAGTGTTACATGGTTGAGCGCTTTTATTTGATTTTGGACATTAAGAGCTGCTGGAAGAAACAAGAGAAACGAAAAAAAAAAAAAAAAAGCTTTCATACAAAAAAAAAACAATAATGCAAAGATTGTGGCATATTCACAGTATGTTGTTGCAAAGCCTACAAATATCCTTCTTCTCACCCTCTGCCTCTCCTATTTTTACTTTTAGGAATGATGACGCAACAGGGACACCCATTCTGCAGTAAAATACAAAGGGAGAAAAGACAGGAAACAGCCTTGACAGTAGGATGGCAGCTCTACGTATAAATTGCTTTGACTTTTGAAATGTTCCACCTGGAAAAAGTAAGTATTAATAGTTAGGTATTTAGTACCGTATTTATCGGCGTATAACACGCACAGGCGTATAACACGCACCCTAACTTTAAGAGGGAAGTTTCAGGAAAAAATCTTTCCACAGCCCCCTGCGTATAACACGCAGGCACAGTTTACCCTCTATTTTCAGGGTAAAAAAGTGAGTGTTATACGCCAATAAATACAGTAATTACTTGGGAAGTTCGGATTGACATCTCAGGAGCATTACCTATTCAATTGGACAACTGTGGGGTGTGAGTGCTATAGATTGCAGTTTTCTATTATAGATTATTGGTAACTATTAAACTAAAACAGCATCTTTTCTTTTCTCATGCACTACATCCTTTAGGCCTTGTACACACGGTCGGACCAAACCGATGAGAATGGTCCGACGGACCGTTTTCATCGGTTCACTGCTGAAGTGGCCTGATGGTCTGATGTGTGTACACACCATCGTTCCAAAAACCGATCGGGTCAGAACGCGGTGACGTCAAACACACGACGTGCTGAATAAAACGAAGTTCAATGCTTCCAAGCATGCGTCGACTTGATTCTGAGCATGCGCGGGTTTTGAACCAATGCTTTCTGTACTAACCATCGGTTTGGACCGATCGGGCAGCGGTCCATCGGTTCGGCTCTTAAGCATGTTTTAAAATTTTGGACCGAAGGAAAACAGACAGATGGGCTATACACACGGTCGGTTTGGACCGATGAAACTGAACCTCGGTCCATTCTCATCGGTTTTGTCCGACCATGTGTACGGGGCCTTATAGGGAGTGCTGCAAACACGCAGACTAAAGCATCTGTTATATGACCATTGCTCCAAGACATGAGAAGCTGGGGGAGGCCAGAAGGAAATGGGCACTAACAGATGTTAGTGTTATTGGATTTTAGTGTGACACATGTATGATAGTTAAAGATACAGGGGTAGATCCACGTACAACGGCGCATTAGTGCGCCGGGCGTAGCGTATCTAAAATACACTACGCCGCTGTAACTTACTTGTTTTTGTTTTGATCCTCAACGAATTTGCGCCGTAAGTTACGGTGGCGTAGTGTATCTCTTGCGACGTAAGGGCGTGGAATTCAAATGGATGTAATGGGGGCGTGTTTTATGTAAATACGTCGTGACCCGACGTAAACAACAGTTTTTTTTAACTGCGCATGCGCCGTCCCTGGGGGTATCCCAGTGCGCATGCTCGAAATTTAACCGGAACAAGCCAATGCTTACAACGGTGACGGCATTCTACGCAAATTCCTATTCGCGAACGACTTACGCAGACAACATAAAAAATTCAAAATTGTACGCGGGAACGACGGCCATACTTAACATTGAGTACGCCACCATATAGCAGCTTTAACTATACACCGGAAAAAGCCGAAAAAAAACGACGTAAAAAAATGCGCCGGGCCGACGTACGTTCGTGGATCGGAATCAATTCCTTAAATTAATTATTGATATGCTGAAGAATATCATTTTTATTAAAATATTTACTTTTTGTTATTAAAGAGAACCTGTCACTTTGTACATTTAGGGCATAGTGGCAGCTTCATTTGACTGGCTACCACTCCACTCACTAATACCGATCTTTGCCACTGCATTCATCTGTCGAAGCCCTCGCACATACCCATACTTGCGGTTATGAGTCAGCATGTGGCCTTCTCACTTTACCCCTAAAACACAGTCAGTGTTTAGGTCTGTGAGATTCCACCAAATGTGATGGGCAGCCTTACCAAATCTGATCGCCAGGCTCCTCTGTGAATTTATGGGTTTTAAAAGGTACAGTAAGCCTTTAAAACTTTATTCCAACCAGATATGACAAAAACACACTTACCGTATATGCAATTATTTTGTTATTTGAAAATTAATCAAATGTATATAAATAGCACACGTACTTGAATCTGTCTGGCTCTATTGCATTGCGCAGTGCCATAAGCCATAACGTGTATACACTTACATAAAGGCAATGAAGATGAATGTCCTCATCAGTGTTTTGTTATTCATTTTCTGGCTAGCCATAGGCCAAGGCAAACCCTGGGCCAGACTGCTGGAATATTTGCTGTGTGGTCTGCAGGCAAGCCCAGTATCTGACTGCACTGTGAGACAGGATTGGCTGGATTACAAGACTGGCTGAACAGCATATCATTCGCAAGTGAAACAGTTCACATGTATAGGTTCGATTTTGATGTAACTCACTGTTTCCATTCGTTCAGCTATAATAACACAAAAGTTACCGACCAAATCTTCATGTGTTTGTTAGAGTAATCCTGTCAGGGGAGAGGGAGTCAACAAAGTTAAAAAGGCATTAAACTAAGAACAAAGCAATACTGTTTATACATATTTATCAGTCAGTTTGCTAACATTTCACTCTGTTGCAAAGATCTTTACACTGATCCTATCCCACAATTTTGGGTGTTTACTAGTGCATATTTTCTGCTGGCCACTGTTGTTCCACCTGCACTATATCAATATTGTGTCCTGCATTGGAGTCTGGTTTGTGGCTGAATAGATTAAATTATTATATGCAAATTCTGCCAACAGGAACAGAAACGCCCAGTCATCTTGGGAAAAGGCTGAGAAACAACTTAAATATTGCTCCCAGGTTTGGTTTGTACTTTTAGTTTGTCCATTACTTTTGGGGTGATAGACAGATCATAGGCAGAGTTCCACTTTCAAAGCCTTGCGAAGAGCTTTCCAAAACCTAGAGGTAAATCATACCCCCTAGTCAGAAACAATGTTACTGGGCAGACCATGTAGCCTCCCAATTTATCTGATGAAGTCGTGAGTAGTTTCAGCCACAGATAGAGTACCCACTATTGGTAAGAAGTTATTCTTTTGATCTACCACCATCAGGATAGTAGTAAACCCCTCAGAGTTCACAATTAAATCCATGGCAATCATCTCCCAGGGACAATTTAGGATAGGAAAGGGCCTCAGTAATCCCCAGGCTTTAGTTTTATCGCCCTTGCTACGCAGACACTGTGCAATATTTCACATAGTCTATACAGCCTTGATTTAGGTTGGGCCACCAAAAGGACCGCTGTATTAGCTCAATTGTTTCACGGACTTCAAAGTGTCACGAAAGCTGGGGATCATGGTAGGTTTTTAGAACTTGAGGTCTTACCTCCTGGGGTAGGAAGATCTTATCCTGGTGCCCCAATGATCCATTTTGCCTCGTTAACGAGTCATGCTCAGGTCCAGAGCATAGTGTGGAGGCCTGTTCAATGGATGAATGAAGACTGGGCTGGATCAGCAAAAAAGTTTGGGTAGACAAGATAGTTCTTGGGGGAGCAGATTCAGTTGATTTAGGAAACAAATGGTATAGTGCGTCCACCTTTATATTCTTGGTTTACGGGTGATATGAAAGTTGAATCTGGAAAATAATAGAGCCTATCTAGCTTGCCAGATTCTTAGGTGCTTTGTGGAACTCGAATATTCCAGATTCCTATGATCCCTTAAGATCATAATCGGGTGGCTAGCACCTTCCAAGAGGTGCTTCCATTCTTCAAAGCCTACTTTGATTGCTTTAAGTTGTCTATTGCTACTTTGATTGTCAGAAGTTCTCTATTGCCTACATCATAATGCCTTTCAGCTTGGCTTAATTTCCTAGAACAAAAGGCTACCAAGTGAAGCAGAGCCTTTGAATCCTACCATTGAGAGAGCACAGCTCCTGTCGGCATTTCAGATGCGTCCACCTCCAGGAAGAAGGAGAGTGCAGGGTCTGGGTGTTGCAGAACAGGAGCAGAAGTGAATAATGCTTTCAACTGTTCAAATACCACTTGAGCTTCCTGGCTCCAGAGGAAAAGTGTATGCTGATCGGCGAGTTGGTTAATGGGGGCAATGATGGATGAAAAGTTCTTGATAAATTTCCAATAAAAGTTGGTGAACCCTACACATCTCGATCCCTTTTCTGTCAGAGGGCGCAGGCTAATCCTTAAATGCAGAGACCTTCTGAGGGACCATGGAAATCCCCTCGGTGGAGATTGAGTCCCAAGAGCTGAATAGACTGCTTTTCAAACTCACACTCAGCTGTTGCATACAAGCCATGCGTTCTCAGTTTAGACAGTACTTTTTTGACTTGGTCTCGGAGGAGTTCAAGTGAGGCTGATAAAATAAAGATTTCATCCAAATAGACAATTAGAAATACTATAGCTCAAGATACTCTCTGAAAATTAAATTTACAAAGTGTTGGAATGGTGAGGGGGCATTACATAGTCCGAAGGGCATAACAAGATATTCAAAATATCTAAAGTGTGTCTGGAAATAAGTCTTACAGTGAGGGTGAGGGTGTGAAGATGTCCTTCCAGCTGGAAATAACCATCTTGAAGGTTCTAAACCGAATGTGTGAGAGCCGCAATCTGTTGACATAGAGCATCCAATGGAGAAGCACATCTCTCGGCCCCTGACATGATGGATGTTTAATACTATCATGTACCTGGTGCTGGAGGCCAATGGAGAGAGGGCTTCTCTTGCAGCTAAGTTTCAGACTCCCCTGAAGGTGGAACAGGAGGAGTCAGGCTCAAAGAAGCACGGGTCACCTGCTGGAAATACTTGCAGAGATGTTCTGACAGGGATGTTGTCAGAGGAATGCCTAGGAATACAGCTGATGCACAGAGATGGTGTCTGCAGACAGGTGGCGCCTGTGGGAAGCAGCAGGTCTTAAGCAGAACAGAGATCAGAAGAGGAGTCAGTTTAAAGCCAAGGTCAGGTATCAGGTGTTGATAAGAACAAGCGTACTCAGGAGGATAGCCAGGATCATACACAGGACAGCAGAGAGAGATAATCTGTAGACAAGCTAGGGTCAGGTCAGGAGACCAAAAAAAGACAGGTCCAGAGGTGAGCCAAGTCGGTAACATGTGTTTACAGATGCACGGGGTACACAGGAACAAATTCACTGGAGACCTGAAGATAAACTAGCAATCACAGAGGGTAACTAGCTTCCTTATAAAGGCTGTTTGGCACCAATCTGGGCTGGAAGCATGCAAAGCCACGCGCCAGTGCACATGCATGTTCTGGTGCATATTTGTGCATACACCTGTGCGCCAGTGCACATCCCTGTATTCCTGCAGGAATTGTTGGCAGGAATGCCAGGCCTTCGAACCTCTGCTGCAGACAGTGCCCTGACAGCTTTGCTCTCTGCACAGACTACTGTGTGTGGAGCACAATGAAGGTGTTACTGCAAATTCTATACTTGGGTTTGCAAAGGGATTTGGTGAAAACAACATGCATTTCTATGTTTGGAGGTTATTGAGGAGTATATTTACGGTAAATGGAAGTTTTTGTGCTCTGAGTTCAGATTTTTAATGGTTAGATATTATAATAGTCATAATAGAACATACAATTACCCTCTAATTTTATAATCTAACACATTACACATGCATACTGAAGAAAATGGAAGGCATCATTTTCTTATAGTTATTTTAATAAAACAATTTTACATTATGTTTATAATTATAAGGTTCTGTACCATATATGGGGTTTGTGTATTGAGAATTTCTGGAAAACAACAAATCATTGAAAAAGTGAAAGCTTCTCTGGAAAAGGGTCAAGGTCCTGAAAGACTGCTTGTGTGATTGCCATAATTGAGAGGCCATTTTTTTATGGTTTAAAAGGAGAAGTATAGCCAAAGCTATTTTGGCTATACTTCCTATGGATCAAAGGAGTGCAATTCGTTCTGAACTCTTGTGATCCATTTTCAGCCGACAGTGGGCTGATGCCTGCTGACAGGTGATGTCACAGAGCCTGTCCAGACTCTGAAAAAAACCTGACTATATGGTCGGGGTCCGCCCAGAAGCCTGGACTGACCACTAGCACAGTCTTTCAGAGAGCCGCTGGGAGATTGAGCCTGTCTCTCGCATCCCCTCCACAGCCCAGCTTTCCAGTGAGTGCTGGAGGGGCAGAGCAGAGAGCTACAGACTGACTGTCTCTGGCTCTCTGCTCACAGAATGCTGAGAACTGAGTGATCAGTGGACCTTGATCGCAGTGCAGAGTCCTTGATTTAGGCATATTTTATCTAAAGATCAGTGACAACCAGTGTTGGGCGAACAGTTTGGCCCGGGCATGAGTTTGGGCTGAACACTTGCCTGTTTGGCCGTTCGCTGAACAACAGTGCATTCTGCTCCCTGATTGAGCAAAGCTTTGCCCAAGCAGGGCACAGTGTAAGGTGGTTGTTAATGAGCGGGCCAGGGACCCCTTACCCATTCACCAAAAAAGTGTCATAAAATAATAAAAACAAGAGACAAATCCTTTATTAAAAAAGTGCCCCTCGATGTAAATCCATCCTCAATAACGCCGCCTGCCGAACCGCTGACCCGAAGAAAAAAAACACTCTGCCTTCTGGACAGCCTACCGCCGAATGCCTCCTCTGCACTTTGACAATTCTTATATAGGTAAGGGCTGGGGCCACCTGGCCCTGCTCCCTTGTGACATCACAGGCCCAGCATGCAACAGTCTGTGATGTCAGAAGAGGGCGGCGCAGCAGAACTCCCGAACAGGGAGAAAGTTCAAACCAGAACAGCAAACCCCATTTGAAGTCTATAGAAGTCGAACAGGAAAAATCAAATGTGCCCATTTTGAAGGTTTATAATATGCAAGTAATTGGCTATAAATAGGGGGGTGGGGGTCTGGGACAAAAATACAAATAACCAAAAGTTTTTTCAGGAGCAGTGATTTTAATTATGAGTGTTCGGCCCATGTCTAGTGACCACATTGCTATAGTTGACACTGCCAGGTACAACAGAGAGAAGTCACCAGACTTGGGAGATAGTAGGAGAAAAGCCTAAAAAATATTGTATGGCTTTTCTCCCACTACTTAGCAGAATTGGGGTAAGTGCTTTGGAAGTGAGAACCTCATAGCATCACTTTTTTTTTTTACACATGATGAAGAAATCAGATGCAACTTACATATATCTAAAGCCAGAGTTACAACCACAAGTTATTTTGTGTTGCTGTCTAAATGAGATGCACCCACTCTATTTGTCCTAGTGACTACTGTATTTGATTTTTTTTTATTACATTGTACACATAAGGGTAGAAGCTACAAGTCCTAAGTACAGCACTCATGTATCTTTTGGTGGCTTCCGAGGAGCTGGCAATATGGCTTTAAGGGTGTAATAAGAGGTCTGCAAAATATTTACATTGTGTCCAGGTTGACTGGGTCACAGAGAAAGCTTTTGTAGTGTCTCTTTCATAGGAAAATATCAATTCCATCTGATAAATTAAATGTATTTTGCATGTTCACTCTGAAATTTGAGGGATGTCTGTCCTTCTTTAACTTCTAGAAATAAAAGTGTGTGCACAGGAGAGAAAGTGGCCTATATACCTTTTGAATTTGTCTATATAATCCTGGATTTATCTACAATATTGTTATTTGAAAATGATTTTGGCTGGTGGCATCTGTCACTTTTTTGTAGATATGCAATCTTTTATCCCAGAAAGGCACAATTAAAAGGCATGTTCCCAAATGTGTGTTATCATCTCAGGAGCAGATAGGCACCTCTTGCAAGTTTTGGAAGGGAGGTGTCCTGACTACTGTCACCATGAATAAAAGCAAGGGAAAATTAAGGATTCAGATTTTTTGCAAGAACTTGTATAGGGGGCAGATTTTTAATAATGTTACTTGTCAGCAACTGTCTAAGTGGAATCTCTATGACTTTATGTTACTATTGTTTCTACAGCACAGGAAGTTTTGGTTTTAAATGTTTATTAACAGTTCCTAGGCTTGAATTTTTGTGAATGAGTGGTGGATAAATTATAGGCCTCTGAAATGATATATTGCTTCATCATAAATTATTCCTCTAATTCAATTTTCTGATGGAGTAGAGGGAGGCAACACTGCTCCTGAGCAACTTTGCGGCGCAACTCTGGAAAACAAACTTTTCACCAGAATCCTTCACATCATAAAGACCTAAAGGCCAGGCCATGGATAAGAAAAACAATGCATTGCTTAACATATTTCATGGTCAAAGTGGTTGTAAAGGTAAAGAACAAGTTGCAGCCATCTCCTCTGTTCTTTTAATCTCTCCTACACCCTGTAATTGCTTTTTTTAAATGATGCCTGTAAATACCTTATCTTAGCCCTTTTACGGGCGGTCACGTGACCTCCGGCTTCTCTATTCCTCCAATCTATGGCTATAGAGGGAGAGTCCAAGTTCCTCTTGCGATATCAGCCAGAAAGGTCGCGTGATGGCTGTAACTGGACAGAAGAGATCTAAGATAAGCTATTTGCAGAATTTGTTTTACAAAAACAATTACACAGCGTAGGAGAGATTAGTATGACAGAGGAGCTGGCTGTAATTGCTCTTTACTTTTACTGCAAGCTACTAATAGCAGCAAGGGGAGGGAGAGCTGCGGATGACAGAGGCATGTAAACTGACCATGGTAATCAGGGCTCAGCAGCCCTGATTACTGTGGTCAGTACACAGAGGGGGACACAGGAACTGGCAGGATTAACCAGGTTTTTTTTACAGCTTAGAGGGGTGCAGATTAGACAGCACAAGCACTGTGCTGTTTAATCTGCTATAAGGGAACAGGGGCTCTCTTCTTTTTTCTTTTTTTTTTCGGTTTCAACCACTTTCATTTAAAAAATAAATCCAGCCAAGGTGTTTTTTGCATAGTTACATTACATCCAGCTTCAACCAGTGTAACTATGTATATACCATATCTAACTGAAGTTGAAAATCACTTTTGAAGACACCGCTACTTTAGCAAAATCCCCTTGCTTCTGGGTCCTGTGTTGAATGGCCAACCTGAAGTATTGTCAATACAGGAGATTGGCTGCGTAGCATGGACGCCATTCAGAAAGAAGTGTGCTCTGATTGGAGGAGGTCACTCTCTGCCCATTTCTCCACCTCTAAAAGCAGAGAACACTTTACATTCATTCAAAGCTTTCTCTGAATGGCACCTGTGCTGAGCAACTAACCTCCTGTTTTCACAATGCAGCAGGCCAGCCACTCAGAACAGGACCTGAAAGCAAATGGAGATCACTGAAGAAGTGAGTCTTTTCCAGCTTCCAAGGGCATTGGCTAGGTATGCTATATACATAGCAGGATCAATATATCTATATAAAAATATATCATGCCTGGGATTTAATGTAGCAAACGGATAACCAAAATATCACCTACTCTATATACATAACAAAGCTAATCAGGGTTAAAACAATCTGTTTTTCAGGTTGTAAGCATTTCAAATGCATTTGGTACAGGTTAACTTAAAATTGCTTGGAATTTTTAGAGTGTATAATACATTGTTTCATAGCTATGGAGAACACAAGGTCACCGTGTTTGATTCTTGCTCTCAGCAGAAGTAATTAAGGGCAGGCTCTTTTCCTTCCACATATAGGCTTTAAGTATTTGTTCTATTTCTCTATATCGCTTTAGGCAAGAATCAAGGAGGACCTTGTGATTACTGCTCAGATTCCCTCACCACAAGGCCAAATGCCTCCTTTGTACAGCAGAAGATTCAGTCAACACATCAAACATAGCAAACAAGTGTTGGTTTCTGGGAATTTTAGCAATTTTGAAAAGAAGAGAAAAGTGCCTCTTGGCAAAGTATATCGAGCTTGTTACAAGTAGGAAATCAAGTATTATTTTCGCTTCAGTCTTTAAATGTGTGAATCTTTAAATATGTGCAGCTTTTAATTCCATATAATAGGACAGGTGATGATATAAAATGCAATCAAAAGACTTTAGATTTCATCTAATTATAGTTTATACTAAAAATCACACTTCATAGCTTATAAGATGGTCAGTATATAAAATAGTTGATATATTTTGAAAGAGAAAGAATGAAAACTACCAGTATTTCTATTTTCAATCATTGAAAAACACCTGGGATTTTTAATTCTGAGCTTGAAGCGTAAGATGTAGTAACTAATTTCTGCACTAAAATGTGCTCCAAAGTATTTATAGAATATTTACTCATTACTTCAATGCTGTCTTTAGTGTGGCATTATCGTATTGATTTTAGGAAGAGGGTGGAGCTTAGAAAAAGTGGGTACATTTTTCTCTGAATATGGTTGATCTTATATGAACAAGGATTATACAGATCGATGTCCTGAAAGAACATACATTTTTTTTCTTTTTAATATAGAAATGTGCTTTTGTGTGCGTCCTCAGCTCCAGGCTAAAGCTTCTGCTTGCAGTCTTGGATCATGGTGATACATATGGAAAGTTTGTACATAATTCAAAGTTTGTTCAAGTATTTTTCTTTTGATTACTTGTTGCTCTATATAATGGGATACTTTTTCTCAGTGGCATATATATATTAGTAACAAAAGATTACCTCTTGCAATGTGCTGTTTTGAGTATTGGGCCAATAAGTAATTGGTGGATGTTTGTCATAGATCCCCTGATCTACTGGGAAATTCAATCTGCTCTTCATAAAAATTCTTTGAGTTATTATCCAAACACACAAAAACAGAAAATTACATTTTTACAATTTGGCCTTCATTAAAAGTTGTTTGGTTTCTATCTTTATTTGTGTTGTGTTTAGAGTTGAGCGGACACCTGGATGTTCGGGTTCGGGACTGAACCCGACCCGAACTTTGACCGGAACCCCATTGAAGTCAATGGGGACCCGGACTTTTGACTACAAAAATGTCTCTAAAAAATTAAGGTAAAGGGCTGGAGGGCTGCAAATGGCAGCAAAATGTCGGGAAGAGCATGGCAAGTACTCTGGAAATAAATGTGGATAGGGAAATAACTTAAAATAACATAAAAAAAATAAAATAATTTGACCTAGGAAGACGAGGTCCATATGTAGTAGGAGGTTAAGGTGGATGTGGCGGTGAAGGTGGAGGAGGCGGTGGAGGAGGAGGAGGTAGCCAACACAGCAGGTTTTGGTTTTTAATTGATTTATTTTTTAAATTAGGGTAAACCCCAAAAGAGTGAGAAAGATCTAGGGTTGCTACCTCATCCCTTTAAACCTGAACACAGAGTAATTACACAAGTTCTGGGGCTAATTTAATGTCGATAAGGCACCAAGTGAGTTTAATTAGCAGCACCTTAATCAGCCAGAGAACCTCTGTAATTAATATGTTTTTGCGTTTAAAGGGATGAGATGGCAACCATAGAAAGATCAGAAAAAAAACAATGGCTGGGTAAGGCCGGCCCGGTGTCTATTCTGCACAAGGTATGGACAAGTCCTCTGGGATCCATGCCTGGTTCATTTTAATGAATGTGAGCTTGTCCACATTGGCTCTGGACAGGCGGCTGTGCTTGTCTGTGATAACGCCCCCTGCCGTGCTAAATAACCCTGCCTTCTGAGGTGCTGGCGGTGCCCCTGCTGCGTTGGCGACCTCTTCCTCCTCCTCTGCCTTCACCTTGTGCTTCACTGTGCCCCCGCTGCCAGGTGGAAATTGCACCAGCAGCGCGTCTACCAGCTTGCGCTTGTACTCGCGCATCTTGCGATCACGCTCCAGTGAGGGAATTAAGGACGGTACATTGTCCTTGTAACGGGGATCCAGCAGCGTGGCAACCCAGTAATCAGTACCTGTTAAAATGTGCGAAACACGCCCGTCGTTGCGGAGACACTGCAGCATGTAATCGCTCATGTGTACCAGGCTGCCTAGAGGCAACGAAAAGCTGTCCTCTGTGGGAGGTGTATCATCTGTGTCCTCTGTATCCCCCCAGCCACGCACCAGTGATGGCCATGAGCTGGTCCGGATGCCATCCTGCTGTGAACATGGTTCCTCCTCCTCCATGTCTTCCTCCTCCTCATCCTCCACCGCGTCATCCTCCAGAACTGTGCCCTTGCTGGACAATTGTGTACCTGGCCTTTGTTGGTGCACAAACCCACCCTCGGAGCCACTTGTGAATGACTGCCCTGAAAGCCTTGGAAATGATCCCGATTCCTCCTCCTCCGCTCCAGTGTTTGGGAGATAGAGAGCTGAATGCTTCCATGGGACATTGTGGAGATGTTTGGGGACCCAGGTGGTAGTGTTGCTTGCCGGTCCTCTAATTGAGGGGTGGCAGGTGGCACTGTCACTACAGAGGTGGATGAAGAGGCCGAGAGGCCCGAGACTGATGCAGAAGAGGAAGCAGGAGGAGCCAGAGACCTTTCTTGGTTTTTGAGGTGTCTACTCCACTGCAGCTCGTGCTTTGCACTTAGATGCCTGGTCATGCAGGTTGTGCTCAGGTTGAGAACGTTTATGCCTCGCTTAAGGCTCTGATTGCACAACGTGCAAACCACTCACGTCTTGTCATCAGCACATTGTGTGAAGAACTGCCATGCTAGGGAACTCCTTGGACCTGGCTTTGGTGTGCTCGGTCCCTTGCTGCGTTGGGCAGTAGCAGGCGTACTGTCTAGGGGACGGACGCTCTGCTTTGGCACCCTGCTCCCTCTTCTGCTGTGCTGGTGGCTCTGTGCGACCACCGCCTCTTCCTCTGAACTACATGGGTCACCTGCATGAGGTTGATTCCATGTCGGGTTGAGGACCTCATCGTCCTCCACATCATCTTCCACCCTGTCTTCACCACTGCCCTCCTTGTCGGTCTGCACAATTGCAAAAGCACCAGCTGTTTCATCATCATCCAAGACGTGCTGTGATGGTCCCCCATGTACTCATCTTGAAATATAAGTGGTTGGGCATCGGTGCACTCAATCTCTTCCACTTCTGGGGCTGGGCTAGGTGGATGGCCCTGGGAACACATGCTAACAGACTCATCAAAAAGAAGAAGAGACTGCTGCATGATTTGGGGCTCAGACTGCTTGGCTGATTTGCAAGGGGGTGAGGTGAAAGACTGATGGTGGACATCGGCTGCAGGCGCCAACTCTGAACTTTCAGCACAAAACTGGTTGGAAAACAATGAAGGAACTGAAGGCACTATCAGCAACCCAATCTACTACCGCCTGTTCTGCTCCTGGCCTCAACATTCGTAGAGCTGGATTAGGCCCGACCAAATACCGCTGCAGGCTCTGTCGGCTACTCGTACCTGAGAAAGGTGTTTCACTTGTGCGTGTAGCTGGCACAGATCGACCACATCCTCTCCCTGTAACAGGAGCTCCACCAGCAGCACCACGACCGTGGCCACGTCCCTTATTTGACGTTTTCCTCATATTTCTCAAATGTAGGATCTTGCCCTAAATGGGTGTTTTTTAAATACAACAATAGTGTAATATGGTGTAATATGCAGAGATTCACCTATATATTTCTCCCTATAGCAAGAAGCAGGAACCTAGCCCTAAACAATGTACTGCACAGACAGTATATCACATGGGACAGGTGGAGTGCTGGTGAAATACACAGGGAGTCACCTATAGATTGCTGTCCCTATAGGAAATAGCTGGAACCTCTCCCTAAACTATGTACTGGACACACACAGTATATCACAGGTGGTGACAGGTGCAGTGCTGGTGAAATACACAGAGAGTCACCTATAGATTGCTGTCCCTATAGTAAATAGCTGGAACCTCTCCCTAAACTATGTACTTGACACACACAGTATATCACAGGTGGTGACAGGTGCAGTGCTGGTGAAATATACAGAGAGTCACCTATAGATTGCTGTCCCTGTAGCAAATAGCTGGAACCTCTCCCTAAACTATGTACTGGACACACACAGTATATCACAGGTGGTGACAGGTGCAGTGCTGGTGAAATATACAGAGAGTCACTTATAGATTGCTGTCCCTATAGGAAATAGCTGGAACCTCTCCCTAAACTATGTACTGGACACACACAGTATATCACAGGTGGTGACAGGTGCAGTGCTGGTGAAATATACAGAGAGTCACCTATAGATTGCTGTCCCTATAGGAAATAGCTGGAACCTCTCCCTAAACTAAAAGATGCAGATCTCACAGAAATAAACAGTGCTTGTGTAAATTTCTGAAGCAGGATACACCTCTCTGACACTGTCCCTCAATCAACAGCAGCCTGTCCCTATAGAAAATAGCTGGAACCTCTCCCTAAACTATAAGATGCAGATCGCACAGAAATAAACAGTGCTTGTGTAGATTTCTGAAGCAGGATACACCTCTCTGACACTGTCCCTCAATCAGCAGCAGCCTCTCCCTACACTAGCTAATGCAGAGTGACGAGCTGTGCTGTGTGCCTCTATCTAATATAGAGGCTGGTCACATGCTGGGTCACATGCTGCACTGGCCAATCACAGCCATGCCATTAGTAGGCATGGCTGTGATGGCTTCCTAGTCACACTAGTAAAACAAATGGCGATTGGCTGCCGCGCAGCGCGCCTTAAAATAGCTGAACTCCGAACCCGAACTTTTTCAAATTATTCGAGTTCGGGTTCGGGAGCAAAAAAAAACCAAAGTCCGTACCGAACCCGAACTTTACAGTTCGGGTTCGCTCAACCCTAGTTGTGTTTTAAGACTGATATTCTAAAATTCATACATTGACCACTATAACACAACCTGGTATCAAGAAACAATAGACTGAAAAGCTGAAAGCCAATATGTACACTATTTAACTCTAATGTCACGTGCACACGATCGGAATGTCTGACAAGAAAAGTTTGATGTAAGCTTTTGGACGGAAATTCCAACCGTGTGTAGGCCTCTTTCAGACTTTTTCTGTCGGAAAGAGCTGGTTCTCAAATTTTCCAATGGGAAAAGTTCTTATCAGAAATTCCGATCATCTGTATGCAATTCCAATGCACATAAACCACGCATGCTCAGAATCAAGTACGAGAGGGAAGCGCTCGATCTGGTAAAACAAGCATTCGTAATGGGATAGCACATTCGTCCCACTGCAAATTTTTGGATCTTTTAATGCAGTGCATTCTTTTCTTCTTTATAATGCTATAATAATGAAGTTGTTTTGCTGCTGATATGCACACAGAGGGCCAGATCCACAACCAGTGGGCGCAACGGAACTTTTGTGATTTAAGTTACACCGCCGCAAATTACACAAGTTAGTGCCCGATCCACAAAGCACTTACCTGGAAATTTGCAGCGGTGTAACTTAAATCCGTCCCATTTAAATTAGGCGCGCTCCCGCGCCAGACGTACTGCGCATGCTCCCGACGCTATTTTCCCAACGTGCTTTGCGCCGCCGTCGTATCCCTTTTGTGGATCTGGCCCAGAGTTCTGACAAACTTATTTTTTTATTGTTTCTCGTGATCTCCTGAATAATCTTTTTCTTTTTTAAAGCCAGATATCCATAATATTGTTTAGAATTTATTTTTATAGTAATCTTTTTTCCTTTTTTTTTTTTTATTTAAGATCTTCTGTTTTTTTATGATTTGAAAATAATTTTCTAGAGATCTCCATATTTTTTGTGTGTCAAGTTACCACCACAACATTATTATCTTGTATTTTTTAACCTCAAGGAGGTTGGTTGGTGTCCCTTGTTAATTTGACATTGCATTTTTGAAATGTACCTGCCTACTCACAAACAAACTGTCCTCAGTATTTGCAGAAAAACATATCCATTTATTCTGGGACATAACAAAATAAAGAGGAAGGCAACGCTGGAGAAACTGTTGGAATTTGCGAAGCCGTTGGACCCCAGGGCAGACTTCAACAATTTGTAAACCAAAATTGGTAGCCTGAGAAGTCCATATAATAGGGAGCACAATCTAGTCCAGGACTCCGAGACATCAGGAACAGCAGCAGATATGTCCCCAGTCTGTGGTAATACAACAGCCTGCGTTTTCTGTCAGACCAGACTGAACCCAGGCCATCACTTGCCTCCACGCTTCCCTCCAGGCTTCCTTCCAGGCTGTGGCTCTGGTGGTGGACTTGTGGCAGGTTTTGTGTCTATATCATTTGTGTGCATCTTCAAAATTTGGCTTTTACAGGGGTGACATCACCCCATCTGATGAAGGCAAGATCAACACATTTTTGACATACTATAATGTCTGACATTGCCTTCATTTTTTCCATGTTGAACTATGTAAGTTCCAGAGTTGTGTATGTTATGGTTTGAAACAAGCCTGTTTATGCACAAAAAAAAATTCTATATAAAACTTTATTAAACAAAGATGTTGTTTTTTACACAAAAATTTTATAACGCACATGTGAATGTGATGAGTTTGGGACCCCAAAAAAGCCTCTGGCACTCTGCCTGAATTTAATGACAACAATAACATGTGTACACATTTTAGGGGGTGTTTAGGGTAAAGCACTACAATGGAGCTGACAAAATACAATGTTAAGTGACTAGGCTAGGTGTGTATGTAAAAGTCAAAAGAGTGCAGCACTAATTGTGAAATTAAACTAATGCATATGAAACAAATAGGTTATGAACCCTGAATCAAAGAATCAAACACAGTGATCAATGTTAAACAAATATGAATAATAATAATAATAATAATAATAATAATAATAATAATAATAATAATAATAAACACTTTTAGAAAAAAGACTAAAAAGAAAAAATAAGTGTTGTGAATGAAAAACTAAGGTAGAGTCCCATTCATAATAATAAGGAAAAGGTCCATGTGGAGGGTTAACTTCCAAAGTGTATCCAGGTGCTTCCAAAGAAAACAGTGAAGAACACCAATCTTCCCAAAAGAACCAAAACGTGTCTTCAAACACCCATAAGTGTGGTTGCCTGCTTACTGGAAAAAGCGACTGCTTTGAACCAGTCTCACCAAGCTCAGGGATATAGGTCTCCACAAAACAGGACAGCGGCTAATAAATCCAGGGGTAACTGGAGTTCAGCTTTAATTGCTTATGAGGGGATGATGTTGTTGCGCACAAATGAATGGCAAAACAAATGTACTTTAGGGTAGTTTTTCCGGTAAGAAGGCAACCACACTTATGGGTGTTTGATGACAGTAGTTGGTTATTTTATAAAATTACAGCAGGTTGTGGCCATCTTAAGTGTGGGCATCTGAAGCCAGACTGTATTTCTTCCTGGATCTCTTTCTTGCACATCTCACACATGCTCAGTGCAGCACAAGCAGTGTAATAGGTTTCAGGTCAGGTTTCCATAGCAATGGCAGTGTCAGAGGAAGTTGCCGCCCCTTCACAGGAGGCATTGCAAACAGGAAATTATGCGATGGGCCACGCCCAGGGAGGAGGAAGTGAAAAATGAATACAGCAGATATACAGTAGGTGCTGAGGAAAAAAATATCCAATTAGTTTACAGTGCACAGTTTAATGAGGAATGCTGAAGTGTTGTAAAAGTGGGTGGAACTCCACTTTAACAATAGGTCCATTGAAGTTTTTCTGAACATACTTTATGTGGTTGGATGAATATGTTGGGTATGTTTCTACCAAACCATTTATTATTTTTTTTAGATTTTTGATGCACACCACGCACTACATCTTACAACTTTGATTCACATGCAGCATCTCATTATTATAACCTGCTTGATGCACACACTCCACTGTGCTCGTTTATTAAGGTATGTTCCTACTGCTCCTATTATAGCAGTGTCCCAACAAAAGCAGAAGTATTTGTACCTGCGAAACAGACTGCTGGTAATTGTTTTTGACCAATTTGCATTGGAGGGGGCTTAAGAAGATTCTGCATACTTAAAGGCAGGCACAAGACAGAAGAATGACTGCTGCCAGGATCTCTCACAAATGAATCAGCAGGTCAGCACTCTGCTGTGCTTGTTCTGAAAAGCCACTGATTACCGTCATACTGTCTGTACATTGCCGCTGCAGAGCCTTGTGCCCAACTGTGACTTGCAATGTTATGAATAACAACAATAATACAAAATAGTTGTTGTAATAATAATCATAATAAGAAAGAAAAGTTTGGAGACTCTCAGGGCTTTATCAGCTGGAGAATATTGCCGAATGAGTGTTCTTCTAAACATTCCCCTGCTGGACGGAGTAAATAGTTTGTTATCTCTGGATACACAATGGGTTTTTTAGTTTGGCTCCTTATCTTGTTCAGAGCTGTTCTGCTACTCAGTTATTGTTCGTAAATAAATTGCATTTCCTTTTGTGTAGCACTTGTCCATCTTTCCATTGCCTTCCTCCTCTGCTCCCTCCCAAGTCTTTATGCTTACAGCATTTAACCCCTCAAAAGGGGAGCTAAAACTAATTTTGTAAGATCTATAATAATAATAATAAAAAAAAAGAAATATAAATATATATATATATATATATATATATATATATATATATATATATATATATATATATACACACACACACACTGTATATGTATATATACACACACTATATTACCAAAAGTATTGTGATGCCTGCCTTTACACACACATGAACTTTAATGGCATCCTGCAGTCTTAGGGGTAGATCCACAGACAACGGCGCATTATTGCGCCGGGCGTAGCGTATTTAAGATACACTACGCCGCTGTAACTTACTTTTTTTGGTTTGAATCCTCAACGAATTTGCGCCGTAAGTTACGGCGGCGTAGTGTATCTGTTGTGGCGTAAGGGCGCGGGATTCAAATGGAAGTGATGGGGGCGTGTTTTATGTAAATACGTCGTGACCCGACGTAAACAACATTTTTTTTTTAACTGCGCATGCGCCGTCCCTGGGAGTGTCCCAGTGCGCATGCTCGAAATTTAACCGGAACAAGCCAATGCTTACGACGGTGACGTCATGCTACGCAAATTCCTATTCGCAAACGACTTACGCAAACGACGTAAAAAAATTCAAAATTGTATGCGGGAATGACGGCCATACTTAACATTGAGTACGCCTCATAACAACAGCTTTAACTATACGCCGGAAAAAGCCGAACGCAAATGACAGAAAAAAATGCGCCAGGCTGACGTACGTTCGTGGATCGCCGTAACTAGCTAATTTGCATGCTCAACACGGATTTCGACGGGAACGCCACCTAGCGACCGCCAAAAAATTGCAGCTTAGATCCGATGGTGTACTAAGAAGTACGCCTGTCGGATCGAGCCCAGATGCCGTCGTATCTTATTTTGTGGATACAAAACAAAGATACGACGCAGGAAATTTAAAATTACGCCGGCGTATCAGTAGATACGCCGGCGTAATCCTTTTGTGTATCTGCCCCACAGTCAGTAGGGTTCAATATTGAGTTGGTCCCCCCTTTGCAGCTATAACATCCTCAACTATTCTGGGAAGGCTGTCCACAAGGTTTAGGAGTGTGTCTATGGGAATGTTTTACTAACACAAAATCAGCAAAAGCAGCCCCAAGGGTGGCGCCATCCGCTTTATAGTGCCGTTGTACGTCACATCGCTTTGCTAGAGCATTTTTTTTTTCACGATCGTGTGTAGGCAAGGCCGGTTTAACAATTATCGGGGTGAAAAAAAACTTTGTTTTTCTAGACCATTAAAAATGTCATTTTTTACATCCCGAGAAACGGTTGTGTGTACGCGGCATAAGGCTTTGCCTGGAGAGGATGTCTGCATGGAGTGTCAAATCATTGACTCCCAGGCTTTATCAGGTGAGGATGTGTTTGCAGGGCCCAGTCATTTTTCCTCCATGGCTTTGCCTGAAGAGGATATAGTGGTGAAAGCTCCTTCCTTTTCTTCCCTTGTTCTGCTTTTAGGTCTTTTATAGAGTACTGTCCATCCCCAGAAAATTAAGAGACTCTGCACCGCACCGTCCTGCTCTGCCTATCCAGAGAGAGAGAATGTAGGGAAGCAGAGCGGACACTGAAAAATTAAGTCAGCTGACCAGCTGTAAGTGATGGATTGCATCACTTACAGCTTACAGTAAGTGATGGATTGTAGTGCAATCGATCCATCCAAACCTCCACCACCTCTGCTTCTTACTGATCCCATCCCTACCCCCATCACTTCTACAACAGAGGTGATGGGGGGATAGGGATGAGATCAGTGGGGGGGATAGGGATGAGATCAGTGGGGGGGATAGGGATGAGATCAGTAAGAGGTAAAGGTGGTGGTGGTGGGAGAGGATGGCACCACAGATGCCACCCCCCCACGTACCACCACTGTCACTCCCCCCCAAGTACCACCGCTGCCACCCCCCACGTACCACCAATGTCACCCCCCAAGTACCACTGCTGTCACCCCCCCAAGTACCACCGCTGCCACCCCCCCAAGTACTACCCCTGTCACCCCCAAGTACTACTGCTGCCACACCCCAAGTACAACCACTGTCACCCCCAAGTATCACTGCTATCACCCCCCAAGTACCACCGCTGCCACCCCCTTCAACATCACTGTTGCCACCCCCAAGTACCACCGATGTCACCCCCCAAGTACCACCGCTGCCACCCCCAAGTACCACCGCTGTCACCCCCCAAGTACCATCGCTGTCACCCCCCAAGTACCACCACTGTCACCTCCCAAGTACCACCACTGTCACCCTCCACGTACCACCGATGCCACAACCCCCAAGTACCACCACTGCCACCCCCCAAGTACCACCGATGTCACCCCCCAAGTACCACCGCTGTCACCCCCCAAGTACCATCGCTGCCACCCCCCAAGTACCACCACGGTCACCTCCCACGTACCACCCCTGTCACCCCCAAGTACTACCCCTGTCACCCCCAAGTACTACCGCTGCCACCCCCCAAGTACAACCACTGTCACCCCCCAAGTACCACTGCTATCACCCCCCAAGTACCACTGCTGCCACCCCCTTCAACATCACCATTGCCACCCCCAAGTACCACTGCTGTCACCCCCAAGTACCACCGCTGCCACCCCCGAAGTACCACTGCTGTCACCCCCAAAGTACCACTGCTGCCACCTCCCAAGTACCACCGCTGCCACCCCCAATTACCACTGCTGCCACCCCCCCCCAAGTACCACCGCTGCCACCCCCTTCAACATCACTGTTGCCACCCCCAAGTATCACTGCTGTCACCCCCCAAGTACCACTGCTGTTACCCCCCAAGTACCACCGCTGCCACTCCCAAGTACCACCGCTGTCACCCCCCAAGTACCATCGCTGCCACCCCCCAAGTACCACCACTGTCACCCCCCAAGTACCACCGCTGCCACCCCTTCAACATCACTGTTGCCACTCCCCTCAAGTACCACCACTGCCACCCCCAAGTACCACCGCTGTCACCCCCCAAGTACCATCGCTGCCACCCCCCAAGTACCACCACTGTCACCTCCCAAGTACCACCACTGTCACCCCCACACGTACCACCACTGCCACCCCCCAAGTACCACCACTGTCACCCCCACACGTACCACCACTGCCACCCCCCAAGTACCACCACTGCCACCCCTTCAACATCACAGTTGCCATTCCCCTCAAGTACCACCACTGCCACCCCCCAAGTACCATCGCTGTCACCCCCAAGTACCACCGCTGGCACCCCCCAAGTACCACCACTGTCACCGCCCAAGTACCACCACTGTCACCCCCACATGTACCACCGCTGCCACCCCCCCAAGTACCACCGCTGCCATCCCCTTCAACATCACCGTTGCCATTCCCCTCAAGTACCACCACTGATACCCCCAAGTACCATCACTGTCATCCCCCAAGTACCACCGATGCCACCCCCCAAGTACCACCACTGTCACCTCCCAAGTACCACCACTGTCACCCCCACACGTACCACCACTGCCACCCTCCCAAGTACCACCACTGCCACCCCCTTCAACATCACCGTTGCCACCCCCCTTAAATTACCATCACTGCCACCCCCTTTAACATCACCACTGCCACCCCCTCAACTACTGCCATTGCCGCCCCCCCTAAAAACAAGTATCAAAATTCATGATTTCCTGCACCGGGGCCCTGAAGTTTCTAGTTACGCCTCTGGTGCTATGTATTTAACTTGCTATTCATACAGCCACTTGGCTCCCTTATTCTAGTGCTACGAGGGCATTCTTTATTATTGCTTTAACACATCCAATCAGGTTTCTTCTTTTACAATAATAAAAATCAAGGGCTGATTGGCGCTATCAGTTAGTAATGGACTGCTCTCTGCCTGTTTAATTTGTTCACATTAAAAAATAAAGAACATACCTGATTGGCTATGTTGAGCATAGGGCAAATTGCTGTGCATTAGAAACGACCTCACATAATCATCAATTCACCTAACGTATGCTTTGAATTTGAACCATCCTTTCTTCATACAATAAATGATCATCTCGTAATAGGTATTTGAAAAACAAAAGAAGTAAATATATCACATCCGTAGCTGCCAATATAGTTTCCCATTTCTCATATGATACTTAGATGACAAATTTAATCTATGTGTACTATTAGGTAGATGTATCACACTAACAATGCAATGGCACAAGATAAATGATGGGCTTTTATTTATTTATTTCAATGACAGCAATAATCTTTGTTGAATACTAGCAAAAGCTGGAAAAGAAAAGTCAATTAAGTCTGTCACAGAATCTGTTGCAAGCTTCCATATCAAGCACCAGCATTTTAAAGCTTTGAATCATCAAATGTTTACTTCAGTGTTGTAAAAAGTAGATTAGCACTCTATAGCAACTCCATGTTTCATGTTGTTATTTTTCTAGCAGTTTTAAAAATTGAAAGGAAATATTTGACAAAAATGGAGATCCCACTGGATTGGGTCTTCTATCCTGTTGTTGTTAAATATGTCTGTTGACCGTATACTATTTAAATACAATTTATTTATATACATTTTTTATGTATTATGTTCAGGGCTGACAATAGTAAGTTTTTAATAATTGTACTCAAGTAAACAAAAAATATTGACAATGAATGTGAATAGCGGGTGGTGGCGCCTACTTAAGTGTAAAATGAATATAAGTGTATATGAATAATAAATATATCCTCCTTTATGATTAAATTACGTGGTTATGTCTGTTGACAATTCAAATAAATAAGTGAATAAATAAAGAGAAATACATATTTATTTCTCTTTATTTATTCACTTATTTATTTGAATTGTCAACAGACATAACCACGTAATTTAATCATAAAGGAGGATATATTTATTATTCATATACACTTATATTAATTTTACACTTAAGTAGGCGCCACCACCCGCTATTCACATTCATTGCCTTTTCTCCATCTAGGTGGAGTTTTTTCTGCAGGGGCTGCCACTTTAATATATTTATTTATTCACAGCATCCCGTGTCACTTTGATTTAAATTGTCTGTAGCGCTGATTCATTTCCCTTTTCAAACAAAAAATATTGCATATGAAAATGTTGTATTAACTATTCCTAGCCAGCAGGTGGACTTGTTTATCAGACTAACCTTCAAGCTGAACTACATGTAGAGTCCACTGAGTTGGTGGAATTTTTAAGCTGTCCAGCAGAGCATTGCTCCTTCACTGCTCATCTCCAACTCTCTGGCTTGATGGACAGCATGGGGATTAGATGTCAGAGGGTATTTTTTTTGGGGGGGGGAGGGGGGACAGAGGAATTCCCATTGGCTGCTGCCATGCCCATGTTTATAGCCACCTATCAGATCTGAAGGAGGTTAGTGGACCTAGGGAGCCTGTGGAGAGGACACAAGGGGTTTTTGACCATAGCAAAGATCTGCTGGGACTTGCAGGTATAGCAGGGTGTCTGGTGAGGTTTCAGTGAGCCTGGGGACAAGGCTCAGTGCAGAGGACTGATCTCAGAGAGCAGTGATATAGGGATCAGGACTGTGAGGATTACTGAGAGACTGTTGCAGGAAGCTGAGCTAGGTGTTGACTTTTTGAGATTTTGCTGTTGTGCTGCAAACAAACGAAAAAAAGACCAAAATATTTCTTCACTGTGTGTTAATGAGGCTGAACTAATGGGCACTAATAGGCTGCACTGATGAGCATTGATAGGCTTCACTTATGGGCTGCACTAATGGGCACTGATGAGGCTGCACAAATGGGCACTGATGAGATGGCACAGATGGACACTGATAAGCGGCACTGATGGGTGACACTGATGGGCTCTGATATGCTGCACTGATGGGTATTGATATGTTGCACTGATAGGCACTGATTGGCACTGATGGGGCTGCACTGATAATCAGTGTAAATGTGTGCCACCACAGGAGATCCAATTATCGGCTTTCCTGTCCTCACACAGTGATAGCACTAAGGAAAGGAATGCCAATAACCGGCATTTGTATATATGGGATCAGCTGTTATTGGATACAGCTGATCACATGGTAGAGGGCCACTGTGATTGGCCCTTTACCTTGACCTATGATCAGCTGTGTCTAAAGGACACAGCCATCACAAAACACACCCGGTGCGTGCCTCAGGGGCTCTGGGAGAACATCAATAGATCTCCCTTCAGAACTGGGTGACCACGTGTAGCCATCTATTTGCTATAGTGTAATCGCCAAGTGGTTAAAGCACTACAAACTCAAGATAATAGCCAAATTGTAGTCAGCTCCTGTGACCCGACCCTGCTTGCTGTTCCTTCTGTACCCGGCCCTGTTTTTCTGCTTTCTTTGCCTAATCTTGATCCCTTCATTATCTGACCTCAAGATCATTTTAGGACTTCACCTCTTGATTATCATTTTGGTACCATTACATGCCCATGTGATACTAACCCTGGCCTGGCTTCCATTTCTGCTTATGTCTTCTGATACTGCATCTCCACTGCCCAATTGATGCCGCCTTCTGCTTTTGTGACCACGGTTCTGTTTTCTGTTTCTGCAAGTTCTGGTGATAACATCTGGCATGAGTTTCTGCTCAGCATATTCTGCTATGCTGCATGATTCAGATCATTTTCTGTCAAGGACTTCAAAACACCCATGCCACACTGTGTCCTGTCACACTCTGTCAGCAACCTTGGGGTAAAACAGGACTGGAGGTGTAAGGAGAGATCTCTTACCAGTTTGGCCTCTACCAGGTACACAACACCTGTCTCTGGTGTCTCTAGTTAAAGTGTTGTGTTGCAGGCTGCAGTTAGCCAGATCTCTGCATTGTTACTGATTTGATTCAGTGGGCTTTTCCCAAGCCCAGATTATAGTTTTTTATCTATCTGCTGTTGGGACGAGTTTCTGGCAATAGATCGAGAATATACAGTAATTGCTATTTATGAATATTTACTGTTCATTTCCCTGGCCAACCACTAGGTGTTTTTTTGGCAGTGGTGCTTGACAAGGACTCGCTTAAAACAGGACTGACTGAGGCTTGGACACACTGGACACACAGGGCTAGATTCACATACAATGGCGGATCTTAATGCCGGCGTAGTGCATCTTTTTCCCGCTACACCGGACCAGCGTGGAGAGGCCTTTACATGATTCACAAAAAAAATTCTCACCCAGATGCACCAGCGGGGCGTATTTTAGACGGCGTAAGGCGGCATAACTGTAAGTGGGCGTCACCCTATGCTAATGAAGCTCCGACGGTGGCGCAGGGAGATACGTTGGGCGCAACTTTTACCGCACATGCTCAGTGACATCGACGGGCTGACTGCCCCCATCTGCACATGCTCAGAACTGTTCCCCGGGGTGACCCTAAGATACGCCGGCCCACTGCCTCCGCCCAGTCCATAAATACACCCAGACATGCGCCCTACTAGTGCAAAAGTACCCAAGCATTTTTGGTTCCTGCTAGGTCTTTTGCACTTGTTTTTTGGGGGAATTATGGCTGCTGGAGATCCTCTCCCGTGCCCTCCTAGGTGCCCGTCGATGCAGTAGTGCTATGACCACGGCTGCCCCTGGCATGTTGGCACACAGATGTGTTGTCCAGCAAGTGTGGTTGCTCAGGTCGTCTGTAACAGTGCTGCTGCAGCTGCTCTCCAGCTGACCTGTGCAAGTGTGGTGCAAAGTTACCCCTGCTTTATGAGGGGTAACTTTGCGCCGGAATTTCCAGTTACACGCACCGGGAGTAGCCTGCGCCGGCCAAACGTGAATCGGCGTATCTCCCTCATTTGCATATTTAAAACCAAAAAACCATGGCCGCGGCAGATCCGTCCAGCGTAAATATGCGCCAACGCCGCTCCGGCGTAGAAAAGTTACGCCGGTAGGAAGAAGTCTATTTTGAGGCATATCTGGTTCTTTGGGTATGGCGCAGAGATACGACGGTGCACATTTAGACTTACGCCGCGCATCTCGAGATACGCCGGCGTAAGTGCTACATGAATCTGGCCCACACAGTCTACAGCCCAAGCTGCAGCTGGTGTGCATGTATGGTCGCTTATAAACCCCTAACTCACCATACTCCTGGTTTCTTTGGCAATGACCCGCCAACAGCTGTGGACACTCCTTGCATTGAGTCTCACATCTCCTCCATGGTTACAGGATAGGACTCAGGCAATCTGCAGAACACCTTAGGCAGCCCAAGTTACTTGCTGTGTGCAAAAATGAGGGGGTCAGATCTTTACCAACAAAAGAGAGACTTCGGGCCAGATCCACAAAGAACTGCCTATCTTTAGGCAGACGTAGCGTATCTCAGATACACTACGCCGCCGTAACTTAGAGCGGAGATTCCTTACCCATAAAGAATTTGCGCCATAAGTTACGGCGGCGTAGTGTAAATGTGTCGGCGTAAGAGCGCGAAATTCAAATGACTAAGATGTGGGCGTGTTTTATGCTAATTCATCTTGACCCCACGTAAATGACGTTTTTTTTAACGGCGCATGCGCCGTCCATGGGGGTATCTCAGTGCGCATGCTCGAAATCACGTCGCAAATAGTCAATGCTTTCAACGTGAACGTAATTTACGCAAAGCCCTATTCGCGAACGTTTTATGCAAACGACAAACGACAAAAAATGTTACGCTGTCCCGACGTCCATACCTAACATTGCGTACACCTCATAGAGGCATGGGTAACGTTACGCCGAAAAAAGCCTTACGTAAACGACGTAAAAAAATGCGCCGGGCGGACGTACATTTGAGAATCGGCGTATCTAGCTAATTTGCATACTCTACACGAAAATCAACGGAAGCGCCACCTAGCGGCCAGCGTAAATATGCACCTAAGATCCGACGGCGTACTAAGATGTACGTCAGTCGGATCTAGCCCACATTCAGGCATATCTTGTATTAAAACGCTCATAAAATGCTCTTCATGCATCTCAATGGACCCTTTCACACTGAGTCCTGCAAGCAGCATCTTTGGAGCAGCTTTTGGGTGCTGAAAAAAACACTCCAAAAACCCCCCTCTCCATTGAAATGAATTGAAAGCGCTGTAAAAACGCCTTACCCTTTCACACTGAGGCACTGCAAAAACGCCCTAATACGTTAGGGTCTTAGCGGTGCTTTACCAGCACATTGGCATTGCAGATGAGGCTTTGCTCGAATAACGCTTGAATAAAGCTCGAAAAACGCCCCAGTGTGAAAGGGACCTTAAGTAAATTAACCCCTGCCTATACACTACTGAAAAAAAATTATTGATGTCTTGATAAATACATTGATGTCTTAATAATTACATCTACCTGCAGTGCAGTTTTAAGTTTTTTTTTTTTTTCCCAAGACAAAAATCAAAACCATTCTTTTGCAAGGTAACCTTAATTTATGCATCTTCTAAATATGCCAATTTTTAAATGCCTAAATAACATTTAATATATTGCCCTGGTGTCCCTGCCGTTCCCCACCTTATGACACATTTTCTGCTGCAGGGCCAACAGAGCAAAATTAGCAAAATTGTGAAAATTAGCTTTGTCGCTATACATATGCAGCAAATCAAAATCGCCTAATGCCTAAACCATATAATTTTTCAGCAGCTGGTGGAAAAACTCTCCAAGTCTTTGGTGTATTTCTATGGAATAATCTTCCTTAGAGTATGCAGAAAATTTATTTGCTAATCCACTTTCGCAAGGTATTGAAGACTCACTTACTTTTCAATTTATATGGATAAGGGGCGTGTGCTATCTACTACTAACCATCTGATTAACCCGCCCTGACTTGTTACTGCTTATTTAATTGTGGACTGTTATTTTGTTTCTTTAACTTTTCATTTCTTCTTCCTTTGTTTAGATGATTCTTATGCTTTCTTAGTTGTTATTTATTACTAATTTATCGTGTATGTGATATTTGTTATGTCTATTTTGAATGACAGTATATGTATTTGGTCTGTCTAGCGCTTAGGCGCAGTTCTTGAACTGTATTTGGCGCTTTACAAATAATAAAATAAAAATAAAAAATCAAGTTGCAAATATTACCACTTGACCTTCGGAAGGTTTTACCCCCTTCATGATCAGGCCATTTTTTTTGTCATTCAGCACTATGCTATTTTTTTTTTTTTATATATACAATGGATTTTTCATTGAATTTCCACAATGTATACAGGAAACAGTGCAGTTACTTCAGTACAAAGATATACAAAGCGAAAAAACAGGTATATATCTTACAACAAAAATACATTGCATAAGTTTGAGCTACAAACAACTCAATTGGATTGACCTCACCAGGAGGTTAGGCCTGTCACCCCTTTTGGGTTCAAACTGTGAGCAGGCTTTTTGCAAGGACGGTAGCAGGTAGCACGTCCTTGACCTTAGTGAGGGTCCCTGGAGCATATCCGCATGGTAAGGTTTCTCAAGCAGTAGTAATAACCAACAGTAAACAAAACTATGGAAAGTTTTAACTCTGATAATTAGAAATGTAGAACAAGCATTCTTGGCCATACCCATCCTTGAGTTATACCACTAGATGTTGAGATGCTGATACATTAGAATCAGTGAGAACATTTGTTTCACAAATGTGAGGGGGCATATTTTGATGTCCTCCATATCTCCCAGTGTTTATGAAAGGTTTGAGATCTCCTTTCCGTGTAAGCAAGCATTTTTTCCATGGTGTATTGTGAGTTCACCCTCGATATCACCTCTGTGATACTGGGAGGTGTTTGGGAGCGCCATTCTTTTGCTATCGATATACGTGCGGCAAACAAGATGTGAATGACTACCTTTCTTATTAGCGGTGGGAAGTTCTTGATACCTAGGCTCAGTAGCGTAAATGCAGGATTAAGTACATAATAACGTTTACAATGAGTGACTGGACCTTTGACCATAAAGTCTGCATAACATTACAGTTCCAAAAGATATGGAGCAGGCTACCCATTAATTGGCAGTTTCTCCAACAGAGTGGTGTTAAAGTACTGTTAATGTTGTGTAAACGGACAGGGGTTAAATACCATCTATGCAAAATTTTCTGTGCATTGTCCCAGTGGTCCACGTATGCCGAGGATTTACCATTATATGTTATTGCCTCATGCCATTGGTGTAGGGGAAACTCTATTCGTAGCTCTTGTTCCCATTTCATCATGCTAGGGCTTTTTGTTTGAACATATAGAGCAGATGCAAAATTGTAAAAGAGGGATATCCCTTTGCGTTTGTTTGAGGGTTTGCTCAGTAGAAAGTCCCAGAGGGTCTGTGGGAGTTCTATGGGCCTGTTTGGGTTTGGCATGCGAGTAGTGCTGTATTTGGAATATTCTATATCTGTCTACGGCACTTTGTTCATTCAAAGAGGGCGTGGAATATTGCGCCCCCATCTTCTAGCACTATGCTATTTTAACTGTAAATCATGCCATCATGCAACACTGTATGCTAAATGAAATTTATATAATTTTATTCACACAAATAGAGCTTTCTTTTGGTGGCATTTGATCACCACTGGTTTTATTTGTTGCTAAATAAATGAAAAAATAATTTTTTTTAACAATATATATATTTTTACTTTCTGTTACAAAACATATCTAATAAAATAAAATGTCATCATAAATTTAGGCCAAAATGTATTCTGCTACAAGTCTTTAGTAAACAAAAATCCCAAGTGTATATTTATTGGTTTGTGTGAAAGTTATATCGTCTACAAACTATAGGATGTAGATACAGTACCTGAAAATTGATCAATCCTGATGTACTGATGGCCTATATCATTTCTTTAGGTCCTTAAAATGCCAGAGCAGTAGAAATACCCTCCAAATGACCCCCTTTTAGAAAGTAGATGGTAAGAGGCCTAGCAAATATTTTGAAGTTGCCATTTTTGTCAGATAAAATGAGGAAATGGATTATTTATTTATTTTTGTACTGTCACCAGTGCAGTACAAATTGTTTTTTATGGTGTGGTGGGGATCAGGGATACTGACTGGTAACAGTATGTTAAAAAATAAGAAATACATTACAATTTTTAAATCAACTTTTTAAACTTATCTTAAAGGGGTTGTAAAGGTAAAAAATTCCCTAAATAGCTTCCTTTACCTTAGTGCAGTCCTCCTCCACTTACCTCACCCTTCCATTTTGCTTTTAAATGTCCTTATTTCTTCTGAGAAATCCTCACTTCCTGTAACTACACACAGTAATGTGAGGCTTTCTCCCTGATGTGGAGAAAACCTGTTGAGGGGGGGAGGGGGCGAGCAGGAGTGTCAGGAAGCCCACTAACACACAGCTCCTTTCTCTATTTGCAAAGTAGAGAGTGTCCTGACCCTCTTGCTTGCCCCCTCCCCCCTCAAGAGGCTTTCTCCACACCAGGGAGAAAGCCTCGCATTACTGTGTGGAGTTACAGACAGAAGAACAGGAAGTGAGGATTTCTCAGAAGAAATAAGGACATTTAAAAGAAAAATCGAAGGATGAGGTAAGTGAAGGAGGACTGCACTAAGGTAAAGGAAGCTATTTAGGGGGAAAAAATACCTTTACAGCCCCTTTAATATTGTATTTTCTTTTCTTTTAACAGTTTTACTTTTTTTTTCACATATGTACAATTTTTTTCATCAAAGTAGTACAGTGTCACTATAGTGGGGGGTGATCAGGGATTTTAAATGTTATTATTTTACACTTTGATTGCTGTTGCAGTGATGATCCCTAAACACTTTTTAGGACAATAACTTGCATATTAGCTTTTAAAATTAGCACTTTAGATTTCTCCCATAGACTTTTACAGGGTGTTCCGCGGCTTTTCGAATTTGCCGCGAACACCTCAAATTGTTCGCTGTTCGCCGAATAGGCGAACAGGCAATGGTTGAGTCAGACATGAGTTCGACTCGAACTCAAAGCTCATCCCTAGTACAGGGACATTTTTTTCTTCTACTGACAATGTTGTTAAATTTGTATTTTTTCCTTCACTGAACAAATTCATTCAGGAGCGCCACATATTATCTCCAAGGTTACAAGAATGCCAGGCATAGCGGTAAAAAAACACAATTTATTTATCCAAATGGTATAGTCAATATATTGCACATAAAAAGTTAAAATGTATCGCCAGCTTGTCAAATCTGAACAAAGCAATCACATACCCACAAACAGTGGAGTCAGGGGTGTTTCCCAGATTCGGTCTCATGGTATGAGGAACTAATCCTAGATGTCACCTTTGTGACTGCTGGTGAGCAGAGGGAATTCCTGTGTCTTCCTGGGAACGGACCACAAATAACTGTGGACTGGAGGTGACACAGGCTGGCAGAAATACTCCAAAGGGAAAAACCGCTGGAGGGTAAATCATTGGATGATCTTGCAGCAATCAATCACAAGTAGATGGAAAGGTAGGAAAAGCCAGTTGTCTTGACTACATGTTTTGGGGGTATTCCCCTTCGTCATGTCATTTCCCTCCACTGACACAACTAATGATGGGACATTTTTTCCTCCCTCTGATGATGGGGCATTTTTTAAATCCTACTGACACCAACAACGCTGGGCTGCATGTCTATAGGCTAGGCCCATGGGTTCCCTAGTTTTAACCCCTGCCCTCAGTTTAAGCCATGCTCAGCTATTCCTAGACAAATTGCAACATCAAATATTTCTCACTATAATGCTTCCCAGACAGCAAGGATATCTTGCCACACATTTTTGGCAGTGTTGAGTTGTAAGTCTTGTTAACTTGCTGCACATTTCCACTGGCAAGTTACACACATGCAGAGAACTTAAAGCACAAGTTCTAGTTGACACTTTCCCAATTTGTAGAAAATTTTGCGTGGCAAGTCTCTAGCAAGAGCAAAGTTGCAAATCTATAGCCAGAGCTCTGCAAGTCGCAGTGACCCTTGTGGTGGGATGATTATAACATCATAACAACTTCAAAGAAGGGAGTTGTACTACACTAGGTAGTGACATGGCGGACTTTCAAGGAGCACAGGCTGCTACCCCCCGGGATATACTACATCTTTTAGATTCCAAGGCTCCTAATTCTCCGGTTTGTCCTTTGTTTGGACAGTGCAACGTGGTTGTCCTATATCAGGAATCTACTTTCCCCCTAGGCTTTCTCCACTTGCTCTCTGCCTTGCTGGTCCCGGTTTTTGTTCTTCTGTTTTAATTTCCAGAATCGGCTATTTACCCTCGCTGTGACCCCTTTACATCACCAGGAGATTCTTCTCCTCCTATTGGGCTTGTCAACGCATCACCTGGTACTCCTTTTGTTACCTGTGATTCCAATGACTCGTGATGAACTGGATGGCCACCAACCTTTTGACATACAAGTAGCAATATCTTCTTGTCATAAAACCTCAAAGCTCGTCCCGAAGAAGCCGAAAGGCGAAACGCGTCGGCGAGATAAATATATTGCCTTATATGTATTTATGTATTTTTCTTAGTATATATTGAAATTTATTTGTATATTTGTATCTTTGTAATTAAATATATTTTTTTATGAATTCTAATTGTCCCTGTGATTGCCCTTGAAAGTCCGCCATGTCACTACCTAGTGTAGTACAACTCCCTTCTTTGAACTACTATTTCGGATGTGGGCCAATGTGAGTGCTTACATGTTATTCCCCCTCCTCCCCTTTTTTTGAAACATCATAACAACATAACTGAACCAAAACTTGCAGCAGACTTGCAGAATGTTTGGAAAGAAAGTTAATCTCGAGTCATGCAATGCGGACTGGGGGCCAGATTCACAAAAGAGATACGACGGCGTATCTCCTGATACGCCGTCGTATCTCTGAGATACGATTGTCGTATCTATGCACCTGATTCAGAGAATCAGGTTACGCATAGATAGCCCTAAGATCCGACAGGTGTAATTGACTTACACCGTCGGATCTTAGGCTGCAATTCTAGGCCGGCCGCTAGGTGGCGATTCCATTGCGTAGAATATGCAAATGACTAGTTACGCGGATTCACGAACGTCCGCTTTGCCCGTCGCTCTAAATTTACATTGTTTCCGTAGAGATACGCGGCGTAAAACTAAGGGTGCCCTCTAGGTGGCCTAGCAAATGTTAAGTATGGCCGTCGTTCCCACGTCGAAATTTTAAATTTCACGTCGTTTGCGTTAGTCATCCGTGAATGGCGCTGGATGCCATTTACATTAACGTCGAAACCAATGACGTCCTTGAGACGTCATTTAGCGCAATGCACGTCGGGAAATTTTAGAGACGGAGCATGCGCAGTACGTTCGGCGCGGGAACGCACCTAATTTAATTGGTCCCGGCACCATTAGAATTAGGCGGGCTTGCGCCGGGCGGATTTATGCTACGCCGCCGCAAGTTTACAGGTAAGTGCTTTGTGAATCAAGCACTTACGCTGTAAACTTGCGGCGGTGTAACGTAAATGGGATACGTTACGCCGCAGCGTAACGCATTTGTATGTGAATCTGGCCCTTAGTTACTGCAATTGTGCTACAAACTTGTGAAGCCTGGCAAATTCAGCAATAGCTTAGCAAGTCATTTTCAAACGTTAAGCTCAATTGCTGAATTTTTTTTATTTAGAAAGACAATAACACAGCAAATAAGTATGCATTGCAGTAGTAAACCAATCAGATACCAGTTTTCTGCCAGTAAATCAATATTACATCTTATTGGTTGCTATACGATTATGCACTCTGCGATGGTACTTTATTTTTTGTATCATTTCCTATACAGTTTAGAAAACTATGTATATACTGTATTTACACTCTTCTGCTCATAATAAAATTACATAATTACATTTTGTTAGCCTAGAATAAGTTGAAGGGAAATAACAATATTCCATTGGAAAACATTCTTATGATTTAAATATGAATTTGACTCACCAAGCATTCTTCAGCTTGTCATTGTCTCCTCTCCTGTCTTTTTTAAATTCTGCATTGTGTAGACAAACACAAAAATATACCTTGGTAAACATAACCAGTTAAGAATTCCTTCCCTAAAATGTGGAATTTATGACACTATTTGACAATGATCTACATCTATATATATAAAACTCAACGTGTGTATGTATGTTCCCGCATCACGTCCAAACGGCTAAAGATATTAACATGAAACTTGGCACACATGTTACTTATATGTCAGCAACAAACATAGGATAGGTGGTTTAACCCTTACCCACCCCCATTTGCCATGGTCGGGGGTTTTCTTTAAAGTCCCATTCAACTCTATGGGAAATACATGTTACTTCATAACTTCCAAACGGCTGTAGATATTTCGATAACACTTGGTCACATGTTACTTATATGTCCACTTAAACTATAGGATAGTTAATGTATCCCTTAACTACCCCCATTTGTGAGGGTCTGGGTTTTTGTTTAAAGTCCCATGCAAATCAATGGGAAATGTATGTTCCCACATAACTTCTGTACGCCTGGAGATATTTCAATAATACCTGGTACACATATTACTTATATGCCAAATAAAAATATATGACAGTTAAATTAACCCTTACCTACACCCTTATATAAAAGATGGGTATATTTATATTACTATGATTTTCCTCCCCAAAAGGTTAAGATAGGAAGACCGGGCAATGCTGGGTATTCAGCTAGTAATTTATAAAGCCTAAATGACTTGAAATTACTGCAGTTTACAGTACTTGCTGTGCATAATTACTTAAAAAATCTCTGTCACTGCGGGAAGGGAGATAAGGGGTTATACTACTTTGTATATAAAGCACAGGCAGTTTAACCACTTAAGACCCGGACCTTTAGGCAGCTAAAGGACCTGGCCAGTTTTTGCGATTCGGCACTGCATCACTTTAACTGACAATTGCGAGGTCGTGCGACGTGGCACCCAAACAAAATTGGAGTCCTTTTTTTTCCACAAATAGAGCTTTATTTTGGTGGTATTTGATAACCTCTGCGGTTTTTATTTTTTGCGCTATAAACAAAAATAGAGCAACAATTTTGAAAAAAAATCAATATTTTTAACTTTTTGCTATAATAAAGATCCCCCAAAAATATATAAAAAAACTATTGTTTTCCTCAGTTTATACCGATGCGTAATCTTCTACCTATTTTTGGTAGAAAAAATCGCAATAAGCATTTATCGATTGGTTTGCGCAAAATGTATAGCGTTTACAAAATAGGGGATAGTTTTCTTGCATTTTTATAAAAAAAAACATTTTTTACTACTAATGGCGGCGATCAGCGATTTTTTTCGTGACTGCGACATTATGGCGGACACTTCGGACAATTTTGACACATTTTTGGGACCATTGTCATTTTCACATGAAAAACTGTGAAAAAAACTGTGAAAAACTGTGAAAATGACAATTGAAGTTTGGGAGTTAACCACAAGGGGGCGCTGAAGGGGTTAAGTGTGACCTAATTTGTGTTTCTAACTGTAGGGGGATGTGGCTGTAGGTGTGACATCATTGATTGTGTTTCCCTATAAAAGGGAACACACAATCAATGACGGCGCCACAGTGAAGAATGGGGAAGCTGTGTTTACACACAGCTCTCCCCATTCTTCAGCTCCGGGGACCGATCGCAGGACTCCAGCGGCGATCGGGTCCACGTGTCCCGCGGTCTCGGAGCTTCGGACTGGGTCGCGGGCACGTGCCACGGGCACGCACCCACGACCCACGGCTGGGCACTTAAAGAGGACGTACCTGCTGTACGTGCTTGTGCCCAGCCGTGCCATTCTGCCAACATATATGTGCAGGAAGCAGTCCTTAAGTGGTTAAGGTGCTAGTACATACCTGCATGAAACTCTCAGATGTCAATTTGCTCTTACAGACAAAGCTTAGACACTTCTGGATCATATCAAAGCTTCTGTAAGCCCTACCCTTATACATTTCTATTGGTCCATCAATATGACGAGGAGCTTTACTAACCCATGGAAGTACTAGGAGGCTGCTGCAGGGATGTGCAGGTACTTGCCTGCACTTTATAGCTGCATCACTTTCAACTTTAATTCAAGGGGTTGAACATAGATATCAAATTTTAGGAACTACAGCAATTTTTATACACAATCCCTCTATGTTCAGGGACACAAATGTAATTGGACAAATTAATATAATCATACATAAAATGTTAATTTTTAGTATTTTGTTGAAAATCCTTTACTGGCAAGTACTGCCTGAAGTCTGGAACCCATGGACATTACCAAAGACTGGGTTTCCTACTTTCTGATGCTTTGTCAGGCTCTAATTGCAGCTGTCTTCAGTTGTTCTTTGTTTGTGGGTCTTTCTGCTTTTAGTTTTGCCTTCAGCAAGTGAAATGCATGCTCAATTGGGTTGAGATCAGGTGATTGACTCAGCCATTGCAGAATATTCCACTTATTTTCCTTCAAAAGCTCCTGGGTTGCTTTTGCAGTGTGTTTTGGATCATTGTCCATCTGTACTGTGAAGCGCTGTCCAATCAACTTTTCTGCATTTGGCTGAATCTGGGCTGACAGTATGGCCCGGCTTCACGTATAACTTACGCCGACGTATCTACAGATACGCCGCGTAAGTGTAAATGTGCGCCGTCGTATCTATGCGCCGTGCCCATAGAACTAGATACGCCTGAAAATAGGCTTAATCCGATCGACGTAACTTTCCTACGCCGGTGTATCTTGGGCGCATATTTACGCTGGCCGCCTCATTGCAAATATGCAAATGAGGGAGATAAACCGATTCATGAACGTACTTGCGCCCGGCGCAGAACTATATGCCATTTACGTAAGGCGTACTTCGCCATAAAGTTATTCCACCTAAAGGAGGCGCCACACATGCAAAGGTATGAACGTTGTATTTTACGTCGTTTACTTAGGACTACGTGAATAGGGCTGGGCGTAGGTTACGTTCAGTGATTCGACGTATCTTAGGTGTTCGTTCCGACGTGATTCTGAGCATGCGCACTGGGAATCGTCCACGGGACGGCACATGCGCCGTTCGTTCGGCCATTCATTTGCATGGGGTCACGGTTCATTTACATGTAGCATGCCCACCTTCCACCTACTTTGAATTACGCAGTCTTACGCCTGACGGATTTACGTTACGCCGGCGCAATGTAGGGAGCGAGTGCTTTGTGAATACTGCTCTTGCCTCTCTGAGTTACGTTGGCGTAGTGCATATGAGATGCGCTACGCCAGCCGAAATATGCTCCGCTCTACGTGAATCCTGGCCATATCTCTAAACACTGCAGAATTAATCCGGTTGTCTTCTATTACATCATCAATAAACACCAAAGACGCAGTGCCACTGGAAGCCATGCATGTCCATGCCATCAAACTGCCTCCACAATGTTTTACAGATGAAGTTGTGTGCTTTGGATCATGAGCTGCTCCAAGCCTTCTCCACACTTTTTTCTTCCCGTCATTCTGGTATAGATTAATCTTAGTTTCATCTGTCCAAAGAATGCTTTTCTAGAACTGGTATAGATTTTTTAGTGTTTTTTTTGGCAAAGTCTAATCTGACTTTTCTATTCTTTAGGCTAATGAATGGTTTGCACCTTGTGGTGAACCCTCTGTATTTCCCCTTGTGAAGACTTCTCTTGATTGTTGACTTTGTCAATGATACGCCCACCTCCTGGAGAGTGTCCGTCACTTGTGTGGATGTTGGTTCTGGCCAGCTCAGTAGATTCCTTTAAGAAAGGCCTGGATACGTTCCTAAATGTACAAAATATAACCGAGTACTAAGATTTGTAGGTAAAGTTGATCCAGAGTAAATCCGATTGCTTCTCGGGGGATCAGGAAGACATTTTTTCCCCTGCTGTAGAAAATTTGATCATGCTCTGCTGGGGTTGTTTGCCTTCCTCTGGACAAACTGTGGGTATGGAGTTGGGTGTATGGGATTGTACTATGTTTTTTATTTTGTTTGTTTATTTTTTTGTGGTTGAATTGGATGGACTTGTGTCTTTTTTCAACCTGACTAACTATGTAACTATGCATGTTGTGAATGGGTTTTTCTTTACCATAGAGAGGATCCTGGGGTCATCCACCACTGTTGTCTTCCATGGGCGTCCAGGCCTTTTTATGTTGCTGAGCTCACCAGTGCGTTCTTCTTTCCTCAAAATGTACCAAACTGTTGATTTGGCCACTCCTAATGTTGCTGCCATCTCTCTAATGGATTTGTTTTGTTTTTGTTTAGAATCAACTCCAGAACTTCTACCTGCTTAATTGATGAAGAAAAAAAAAGGAGTAGCCGACACCTGGCCATGAAACAGCTTTTGATTCAATTGTCCAATTACCTTTGGTCCCTTGAAAAAGGGGGCTGGCTATTCTTAAGAGCTGTATTTCCTAAACCCTTCCTCCAATTTGGATATATATATATATATATATATATATATATATATATATATATATATATATACCCTCAGATTAAACCTGAGAGTGTGCACTTTCAGCCCATATCCATGAAATAACTATAGCTTGAATATGTTTAGTAAATACCTGAATAAAATTGTGCCTGTGTGCAAATATACAGTATATGGACCTGTATATACAGTATACATATGTAGCACTACCCCCGGAGGAACTGCTGGATTTTTGGGCGGCGTATTACCTCTTGGCTCCTCCGAATTCCTAGGGGTGAATGATGCGTATTGCATATAGTAGAAGTAAAGGAATGTCCAAGACAGGTGCTCTTTGCTGTGCTCTTTATTACCCAGCTGGGTAAAAACAATAAACTTGTGGTGAGGAAAGTAAAGTTGAAGAAGAATGGAGAATAGCAGATTCAGGCGTGATAATAGGAAACAGTCCTGCTCCCAAGCGTAACACTTCTATGCGCCACTCCTGCCGGAGTGGGTTTAGCGTACACGGACAGGCCTCTCTCACTGACCTGGCAGCCGGAGTATCACTCGGACAATTGGAGGACAAGGTCTCTCTCACTGACCCTACTTGGTGGACTTGAACTTGAGGAGAGAGTCTCTGCCACAGACACTCCTCGGTGAGCCTCAGAAAGACACCTCTGCCACAGGCCCTCTCTGGATTGAATTATTGGAGATATCCCTCCTTAGGTGAGTTATACCTGGATCTCCTTCAACTTGTCGCCCAGGTACCGACTGACAGGTGATCAATCCCTCAGTGTCCGGATACCTCGATCCCCGGTGGTTTGTCCAGGCCCTTTTGGACTGCCAGCCTCTCAATGGCGCTCCTCAGACTGACACCCCACCGAACAGCAGTACAGCTTGTGATATTCAAAGGTGGGAACCCAGTCACTTACTGGATTCCCGTCGCTGTTCAGATGCTCCGGGCCAACATGGTCCCGGAACCAGGAACACCGTGTGGCACACACGCCTCGGCCAGGTAGGCAATAACGCCGGGGTGCCATGATGTGGCCACCCTAAAGGTGGGTGCGACACTGGACGAAGAAGACCCAGAACCAATGGTGTCTGCCTCATAAATTCCCCTCCCCAGCATGCACAGCGAGGACAAACCCTCCTGATTGGCTGCTGGGAAAGAGCACCCAAACCTTGACTCCACTGCTGCCACCTGCAGTACCGGGGCTGGAAGAACACCCCAGCACAACAGAATAAGCCCACAGCACAGCACAGCTGAGACAGAGACCCTGTTTTGCACTTAACAATCTTGATCAGAGTTTAACTACACTCTGATCTACCTTTAAATTTAACTAGCACCAGTACCAAAAAGTACACAGGCGCTATATATATATATATATATATATATATATATATATATATATATATATATTATCTCACAAAGGTGAGATACTCACATTTTTGCAAGTATTTTATTATATCTTTTCATGTGACAACACTGAAGAAATTACACTTTGTTACAATGTAAAGTAGCGAGTGTAAAGCTTGTAAAATTAGCTGTCCTCTCAAAATAACTCAACACACAGCCATTAATGTCTAAACCGCTGGGAAAAAAAAGTGATACACCCCTAAGTGAAAATGTCCCAATTGGGCCCAAATAGCCATTAACCCTCCCAGGTGTCATGTGACTCATTAGTGTGACAAGGTCTAAGGTGTGAATTGGGAGCAGGTGTGTGAAAGGATCACTAAAGGAATTTTTTTTTTTTTGCTGAAATGACTGTTTACAGGGTATACTGTAGAGACATAATAGTTAACTGATTCCTTTTAAACATAATTAAAAATAGATACAAATCAATCATATAATGTGCCTCTTAGATGCAAAAACGAAACTGAAACTAGTTTATGACCCAGCTTACCACACAAACCTCTCTTGAAGTAGTTTCAGCTGTTGGATCCTCAGCCAGGCCTTTACTGACTTCTTCAGATACTCTACACACTGTATCCTGTCCCCGCTCTTTAAAGACTGACTTCAGCATCTCCTCAAGTGGCCTGCAAGTGGTCATCTGCTCAAGTCCTACACACCCTGCTGGCAACCCATGCTTCTTTGAGCATTATACCCTCTGTACCACCTTCAGGGGTATATTGTGCTCATCCGTAAGGGGAGCCTCTCTCAGCATCGTGGTAAATAGACATATGAGTGCTGCCAGCATTGCTGAAGAGATTTGAGGGGTGGGGGGTCAGCCTGTCAGTGCTAAGACCATACGCCGCACACTGCATCTAATTGGTCTGCATGGCTGTCATCCCAGAAGGAAACCTCTTCTAAAGATGATGCACAAGAAAGCCTGCAAACAGTCTGCTGAAGACAAGCAAGGACATGGATTACTGGAACCATGTCCTGTGGTCTGATGAGACCAAGATAAACTTTTTTGGTTCAGATGGTGTGAAGCGTGTGTCGAGGCAACCAGCAACCAGATAAGGAGTATAAAGACAAATGTGTCTTGCCTACAGTCAAGAATGGTGGGGGAAGTGTCATGGTCTGGGGCTGCACGAGTGCTGTCGGCACTGAGGAGCTACAGTTCATTGCGGGAACCATGAATGTCAACATGTACTGTGACATACTGAAGCAGAGCATGATCCCCTCCTTTCAGAGACTGGGCCGCAGGGCAGTATTCCAACATGATCATGACCCCAAACACACATCCAGGACAATGGATAAAGGTAAAGGTGATGGACTGGCCAAGCATGTCTCTAGACCTAAACCTTTTTTAGCATCTGTGGGGCATCCTTAAATGGAACGTGGAGGAGCGCAAGGTCTGTAACCACCACCAGCTCTGTGATGTCATCATAGAGGAGTGGAAGAGGACTCCAGTGGCAACCTGTGAAGCTCTGGTGAATTCCATGCCCAAGAGGGTTAAGGCAGTGCTGAAAAATAATGATGGCCACACAAAATATTGACACTTTGGGCCCAATTTGGAAATGTTTACTCAACTTTTGTTGCCAGCGGTTTAGACATTAATGGCTGCATGTTGAGTTATTTTGAGGGGACAGCAAATGTACACTGTTATACAAGCTGTACACTTACCACTTTACATTGTAGCAAAGTCTCATTTTTTCAGTGTTGTCACATGAAAAGATATAATAAAATATTTATAAAAATGTGAGGGGTGTACTCACTTTTGTGAGTTACTGTGTATATACATATATATATATATATATATATATATATATATATATACACACACACACAATATACAGTTACCAGAGCTGTGTCTGTACACACGATCGGAAATTCCAACAACAAATCTGTGGATTTTTTTCCGACTGAATTTTGGCTTAAACTTGTCTTGCCTACACACGGTCATACAAATCTTGTCGGAAATTCCGAACGTTAAGAACGCAGTGATGTACAACACTACGACAAGCCAAGAAAAATTAAGTTCAATGATTTCAAGCATGCGTAGGATTTTTGTGTGTCAGAATTGCATACAACTTTTCTTGTCGGAAAATTTGAGAACCAGCTCTCACATTTTTGTGGTCGTAAATTCTGACAGCAGATATCTGATGGAGCCTACACACGGTTGGAATTTCCAACCAAAAGCTCACATCGAACAATTGTCGGAATTTCCAATCATGTGTACGGCATGACCATACTGACACTGTACTACTCTAGGGAGGGGGGGTGATCAGGATTTTTTTTACACTGTAATCGCTTATTACAGTGATGATCACTGTAATAAGCAATTGGTAAAATACATTGATGCCCTAATTGGTCACAGCTATCACATGGTACAGGGCCATGTTACCATGTGATCATTACTACTGTTCATGTGCTCACTGTGATTAGTCACAGAGATGAAATAATACCAGGGCTACTGGCAGCCATCCAGTACAATGACCAGTGATTGACTGTGTCTGGTGGACACAGTAGGTCACTGATCCTGCCACTGCGTGCTCTAGAGAGAGTGCACAAGCAGGCAATTCGGGAGGATGTACATGTCCACCTGCGTTGATGCTGCTCCCATCTGGCTGTTTATGTACTATGGCTGGACAGAAAGCGAATACAAGAAAAATATGGGCAACACTTTTTTGGCTATACTGCTCTTTTGGATGACATGATTACATTTAATAATGTACTCCTGTTACCCAGGGTCAACTCATAGCAGGCTGTTGCCTACTATCAACTGATGGAGCATTTGGGAAGGAATCCAAACAATATTGTGGGGGTCTATGGAACTGACAGCTGGATCTGCCTTTCAGCACATGGCTGAGAGAAAGAGCAAGCCCTGCCCACTCCATTCCCAGCCTGTCACTCTATAAAGTATTGGAGGAGTAGAGCAGGGGCAGTGACTGACGGTGATCTATCTGGGACTAAGTCCTACATGGATTTAGTCCTCTGGAGGGCTCAAAAGCTATTTTTAAGGTGTAGTGATATGTATTTAGAGAATTATATATATTGCTATATAGAATCCCATATAAAACACATATGATATAGTTTTTCTGAGCTCATTGACCTGTAATGGATCCTCCATAGAGCATGGATTGAGCCCAGTCTACTTCACCTTTAACAAAGAAATATGTTTTGGGTGGAGGTGTTCTGATAATCCCAGGATAAGCACACTGGGCCTAATCCTCAAAAGAGATACTCCGGCGTAAGCCGTCGTATCTCTGGTTCTAACTTTGGAACTGATCCTCAGAAGCAGTTTTCCAAAGTTAGGCAGAAGATCCGACATCTGTAAGGGACTTACACTGCCGGATCTTAGGATGCAGTACCGCATCCGCCACTGGGGGCATTTCGAGTCGAAATGCCTCTTCTGGTATGCAAATTAGCACTTAGGGCGATCCACAAAGCTTTTCAGCTTCGTTTTTCGCCGTAAGTTTTAGTTTGCCAAGTGTAAAACTAGGGCTGCTTTTACATGGTCTAAAGTTAGTAACACCATGTAAAAGCACATTCAAGCGACGGCATTTGGTATGCATTCCCGAGGGAGAACTCCACGGCAATTTGTAAAATCCAAACCGGCATGGGTTCCCCCCCAGGAGCATACAAGGCCCTTAGGTCTGGTATGGGTTGTAAGGAGACCCCCCCTCCGCCGAAAAATCGACGTAGGGGGTCCCCCTACAATCCATACCAGACCCGTATCCAAAGCACGCTACCCGGCCGGCCACGAATGGGAGTGGGGTCGCCTCTTGTCACTGCAATGATGGAAGCGCGCCTTGCATCCCATTTATATAGGCATCACCGTCCCATCATGCTCCGGCAGGTACCCACGTGGTGGGTGCCTACCCACGTGCACCCACCATGTGGGTACCTACCGGAGCATGATGGGACGGTGATGCCTATATAAATGGGATGCAAGGCGCGCTTCCATCATTGCAGTGACAAGAGGCGACGAGTCAACATCGGAACAGGGGAGAAGAAGAACCTGACGTCACAGAAGACTGTGCTGGCTGCCTGTTAGTAATTGAGCTAACACACAAAGATAGCAGGCAGCCAGCGCTGAAGAAGAAGGCACCGGACAGCTGCAGAAGAACCGGGGTGCGCCGAGTCAACAGCGGAGAGCAGCGAAGATACAAGAAGACCCCCAGAGAGCGGAGAAGACCCCCCCCGGAGAGCGGAAGAAGAAGCCCCCCCGGAGAGTGGAGAAGACCCCCGGAGAGCGGAAGAAGAAGCCCCCCCTGGTATTAGAGCTAATAAAGAAGACAGGGGGGGCCTCCGGAGCAGACTAATAAATTATTTTAAAAACCCTTGTGTTGTGTGTTTAATAACTTTAACTTTTTGCCTCCAGGTGAATGGATAGGGGTACGATGTACCCCATATCCCTTCACTTAGGGTGGGGGGCCGGTATCTGGGGGCCCCCTTATTAAAGATGACTCCCAGATTCCGATAAGCCCCCGCCCGCATACCCCGACAACCAACGGCAAGGGTTGTCGGGAAGAGGTCCTCATCAACATGGGGACAGGGTGCTCTGGGGTCTGATGAGACCAAGATAAACTTTTTTGGTTCAGATGGTGTGAAGCGTGTGTCGAGGCAACCAGCAACCAGATAAGGAGTATAAAGACAAATGTGTCTTGCCTACAGTCAAGAATGGTGGGGGAAGTGTCATGGTCTGGGGCTGCACGAGTGCTGTCGGCACTGAGGAGCTACAGTTCATTGCGGGAACCATGAATGTCAACATGTACTGTGACATACTGAAGCAGAGCATGATCCCCTCCTTTCAGAGACTGGGCCGCAGGGCAGTATTCCAACATGATCATGACCCCAAACACACATCCAGGACAATGGATAAAGGTAAAGGTGATGGACTGGCCAAGCATGTCTCTAGACCGAAACCTTTTTTAGCATCTGTGGGGCATCCTTAAATGGAACGTGGAGGAGCGCAAGGTCTGTAACCACCACCAGCTCTGTGATGTCATCATAGAGGAGTGGAAGAGGACTCCAGTGGCAACCTGTGAAGCTCTGGTGAATTCCATGCCCAAGAGGGTTAAGGCAGTGCTGAAAAATAATGATGGCCACACAAAATATTGACACTTTGGGCCCAATTTGGAAATGTTTACTCAACTTTTGTTGCCAGCGGTTTAGACATTAATGGCTGCATGTTGAGTTATTTTGAGGGGACAGCAAATGTACACTGTTATACAAGCTGTACACTTACCACTTTACATTGTAGCAAAGTCTCATTTTTTCAGTGTTGTCACATGAAAAGATATAATAAAATATTTATAAAAATGTGAGGGGTGTACTCACTTTTGTGAGTTACTGTGTATATACATATATATATATATATATATATATATATATATATATATATATATATATATATATATACACACACACACAATATACAGTTACCAGAGCTGTGTCTGTACACACGATCGGAAATTCCAACAACAAATCTGTGGATTTTTTTCCGACTGAATTTTGGCTTAAACTTGTCTTGCCTACACACGGTCATACAAATCTTGTCGGAAATTCCGAACGTTAAGAACGCAGTGATGTACAACACTACGACAAGCCAAGAAAAATTAAGTTCAATGATTTCAAGCATGCGTAGGATTTTTGTGTGTCAGAATTGCATACAACTTTTCTTGTCGGAAAATTTGAGAACCAGCTCTCACATTTTTGTGGTCGTAAATTCTGACAGCAGATATCTGATGGAGCCTACACACGGTTGGAATTTCCAACCAAAAGCTCACATCGAACAATTGTCGGAATTTCCAATCATGTGTACGGCATGACCATACTGACACTGTACTACTCTAGGGAGGGGGGGTGATCAGGATTTTTTTTACACTGTAATCGCTTATTACAGTGATGATCACTGTAATAAGCAATTGGTAAAATACATTGATGCCCTAATTGGTCACAGCTATCACATGGTACAGGGCCATGTTACCATGTGATCATTACTACTGTTCATGTGCTCACTGTGATTAGTCACAGAGATGAAATAATACCAGGGCTACTGGCAGCCGTCCAGTACAATGACCAGTGATTGACTGTGTCTGGTGGACACAGTAGGTCACTGATCCTGCCACTGCGTGCTCTAGAGAGAGTGCACAAGCAGGCAATTCGGGAGGATGTACATGTCCACCTGCGTTGATGCTGCTCCCATCTGGCTGTTTATGTACTATGGCTGGACAGAAAGCGAATACAAGAAAAATATGGGCAACACTTTTTTGGCTATACTGCTCTTTTGGATGACATGATTACATTTAATAATGTACTCCTGTTACCCAGGGTCAACTCATAGCAGGCTGTTGCCTACTATCAACTGATGGAGCATTTGGGAAGGAATCCAAACAATATTGTGGGGGTCTATGGAACTGACAGCTGGATCTGCCTTTCAGCACATGGCTGAGAGAAAGAGCAAGCCCTGCCCACTCCATTCCCAGCCTGTCACTCTATAAAGTATTGGAGGAGTAGAGCAGGGGCAGTGACTGACGGTGATCTATCTGGGACTAAGTCCTACATGGATTTAGTCCTCTGGAGGGCTCAAAAGCTATTTTTAAGGTGTAGTGATATGTATTTAGAGAATTATATATATTGCTATATAGAATCCCATATAAAACACATATGATATAGTTTTTCTGAGCTCATTGACCTGTAATGGATCCTCCATAGAGCATGGATTGAGCCCAGTCTACTTCACCTTTAACAAAGAAATATGTTTTGGGTGGAGGTGTTCTGATAATCCCAGGATAAGCACACTGGGCCTAATCCTCAAAAGAGATACTCCGGCGTAAGCCGTCGTATCTCTGGTTCTAACTTTGGAACTGATCCTCAGAAGCAGTTTTCCAAAGTTAGGCAGAAGATCCGACATCTGTAAGGGACTTACACTGCCGGATCTTAGGATGCAGTACCGCATCCGCCACTGGGGGCATTTCGAGTCGAAATGCCTCTTCTGGTATGCAAATTAGCACTTAGGGCGATCCACAAAGCTTTTCAGCTTCGTTTTTTCGCCGTAAGTTTTAGTTTGCCAAGTGTAAAACTAGGGCTGCTTTTACATGGTCTAAAGTTAGTAACACCATGTAAAAGCACATTCAAGCGACGGCATTTGGTATGCATTCCCGAGGGAGAACTCCACGGCAATTTGTAAAATCCAAACCGGCATGGGTTCCCCCCCAGGAGCATACAAGGCCCTTAGGTCTGGTATGGGTTGTAAGGAGACCCCCCCTCCGCCGAAAAATCGACGTAGGGGGTCCCCCTACAATCCATACCAGACCCGTATCCAAAGCACGCTACCCGGCCGGCCACGAATGGGAGTGGGGTCGCCTCTTGTCACTGCAATGATGGAAGCGCGCCTTGCATCCCATTTATATAGGCATCACCGTCCCATCATGCTCCGGCAGGTACCCACGTGGTGGGTGCCTACCCACGTGCACCCACCATGTGGGTACCTACCGGAGCATGATGGGACGGTGATGCCTATATAAATGGGATGCAAGGCGCGCTTCCATCATTGCAGTGACAAGAGGCGACGAGTCAACATCGGAACAGGGGAGAAGAAGAACCTGACGTCACAGAAGACTGCGCTGGCTGCCTGTTAGTAATTGAGCTAACACACAAAGATAGCAGGCAGCCAGCGCTGAAGAAGAAGGCACCGGAGAGCTGCAGAAGAACCGGGGTGCGCCGAGTCAACAGCGGAGAGCAGCGAAGATACAAGAAGACCCCCAGAGAGCGGAGAAGACCCCCCCGGAGAGCGGAAGAAGAAGCCCCCCCCGGAGAGTGGAGAAGACCCCCGGAGAGCGGAAGAAGAAGCCCCCCCTGGTATTAGAGCTAATAAAGAAGACAGGGGGGCCTCCGGAGCAGACTAATAAATTATTTTAAAAACCCTTGTGTTGTGTGTTTAATAACTTTAACTTTTTGCCTCCAGGTGAATGGATAGGGGTACGATGTACCCCATATCCCTTCACTTAGGGTGGGGGGCCGGTATCTGGGGGCCCCCTTATTAAAGATGACTCCCAGATTCCGATAAGCCCCCGCCCGCATACCCCGACAACCAACGGCAAGGGTTGTCGGGAAGAGGTCCTGTCCTCATCAACATGGGGACAGGGTGCTCTGGGGTGGGGGGGCCCGCAGTGCGCCCCCCTGCCCCAGAGCACCCAACCCCCCCATGTTGAGGGCATGCGGCCTGGCACGGCTCAGGAGGGGGGGGCGCTCGCTCATCCCCACTCCCATTTCTGGCCGGCCGGGTAGCGTGCTTTGGATACGGGTATGGTATGGATTGTAGGGGGACCCCCTACGTCGATTTTTCGGCGGAGGGGGGGTCTCCTTACAACCCATACCAGACCTAAGGGCCTGGTATGCTCCTGGGGGGGGAACCCATGCCGGTTTTTTCTTTGAAAATTGGCATGGAGTTCTCCCTCTCAGGAATGCATGCTGAGCGACACTGTCATTTTTTTTAATAATTATTTGTTTTCCCGGCGCGTATATTTTTTTTCACCCGTCGCAACTTTAGTGTCCCGTCGCAATCCACAAAGCCGCCCGGCGTCAATTACGTTCGCGCGCTGCACGTCGGGAAAATTACGTCACACACATGCGCAGTATGGCCGGCGCGGGAGCGCGCCTCATTTAAATTTGAAACGCCCCCCGGAGAGGAGGACCGCCTTGCGACGGAGGCACTTAAGTTACACGGCCTGAAATTTCTAGGTAAGTGCTTTGTGGATCAGGCACTTAGTTAGAAATTTTAAGTCAGTGTAACTTAACTGCTGAAAGTTAAGTTACGCCGCCTGGCTGAGGATTAGGCCCACTGTTTTTCTTATTTAGCATTAAACCAAAATGTACACATGGTTTAGAATGCACAACAGCAGGGTTTAATGAAGTTATGTTTGTATGTAGATACCTCAGCTTTGCCAAACCACTATTATTATATCAGTTTAAAACTTGCAAATTTCTAATACTTCTTCCATAAACAACTTTATTCAAAGCAATATTGAAGTTTATGTTAATTACAGGCATTTTATGCAAATGTATGAGCCTATAGGCAACAAATTTGGGAATTATTTTGCATATCAAAAAATGTAATATTCCAAGTTGTTGAAAGAGTTGCAATAAAACAGAATGCTGCCTGTTCCAGAAAACAATGCAGAGACGCAGCAGATGGCAACTGCCCGGCTGAGCCCTTCTGATGACCACTGTATAATGCTAATTCTCAATTAATGATGAGAATGCACTGCAGAATACACATTGCACAGATCAAGTAAAATACACTCTACTTAATATCCCAATGCATAAACACATACTGCATAATGCTATAATGGTATTTTTATTAAAGAACATCAATAAAACGTGTCCAATAAAACTATGCATATTAGAATAGTAGCAGTAACGCTAACAGAAACAGTCGTTTTCTAGACAAACAGCTAAATAAATAGCTAATTACACAAATTAAATACATAACCGAAAGTTGCTTTACTCACTTTACTTTACTTTACATTCAACCCCATTTTCTGAAAGTTTGCATCATGTTTTCTAATAAAGACATACAGATCTTTTTGAATGTGTTGTCCATTTGGTAGGTCACTGAAAACTTTACCTCGACCTTGACTGGAAACTAATCCTGTGGAAGTAGATTTGTCTTTCTGATCTTGGAAAGACAAATCTACTTCCACAGAATAAGTAGCACCTAAAAATTCCCAGTGCCCATTTTTGTTTGCATTCTCTAGTTCTTTTCCTCCTCAACTGCCATCTGCACAGGTTAGTCTGATGGCTGCAACTACCAGTAAAATTCCTCACTTCTATGGTTGGTGCTCTATTGGAAATCTGGTTCGTGCCTCTTTCCTTTTAAGGGTCATAACTTCTACAAGATGGAGAAAACACAGAGGCTCGGATTCAGATACAATAGTGTATCTCTCGGCGGGCGTAACGTATCTCAGATACGTTACGCGGCCGTAAATTAGGGCGCAAGTTCCGTATTCAGAAAGTACTTGCGCACTAAGTTAAGGCAGCCTAACGTATGTGGTCCGGCGTAAGCCCGCGGAATTTAAATGTGGATGATGTGAGCGTGTTTTATTTAAATTAATAATGACCCCACGTATTTGACGTTTTTTACGAACGGTGCATGAAAGAATCCCAGTGCGCATGCTCGAAATTACGCCGCAAATCGTCAATGCTTTAGACGTGAACGTAACTTACGTACAGCCCTATTCACGAACGACTTATGCAAATGACGTAATCGACGGAAAATTCGACGCTGGCCCGACGTCCATACTTAACATAGGATACCCCTCATATAGCAGGGGTAACATTACGCTGGGAAAAGCCAAAGGTAAACGAAGTAAAAAAATGCGGACGTACGTTTCTGAATCGGCGTAACTACCTAATTAGCATATACCTCACGTAAATCTACGGAAGCGCCACCTAGCGGCCAGCGTAAATATGCAGCCTAAGATACGACGGTGTAAGAGACTTACGCCGGTCGGATCTTAGGGAAATCTATGCGTAACTGATTCTATGAATCAGTCGCATAGATACGACCCCGCAACTCGGAGTTACCACGGCGTATCCGGAGATACGCCGTCGTAACTGCTATCTGAATCCGGGCCAGAGAGTTTGCACTGCATTTTTTTCTTAGTGTTTCAGAAACATTTTTTTTAACCGATTAGAGACATTCTTTTCTTTTCTCTACTCTCACCTATAAGACAGGATGTCTTTTAGTTATCACCTCTGCCAGTCCATTGTTAACTTTCTTTATTTGGGCACTATAGATGGTTTCACTGCATTTATCTGACTCTTCTATGTTGTTGCTTTGTAGCAGTTTCCACCTCAGCCTACCTTCCATTCTTGTATTGACTGTGTGCCATTAAACCATCCAAATTTTGAACTTTATTAATTTACTGTATTTTTTTTTTAATTCAATACTGATACATACCGTACTTTTAATTTGATGGCTTTAAGGCCCCGTACTCACGACAAAACATATCTGCTGAAACTGGTCCGCGGACCAGTTTCAGCAGACATGTTTGGCCGTGTGTTGGCCCGAGCGGACCATTTTCGGGCGGATCGGACAGGTTTCCAGCGGACAACTGTTTCCTGGACTTGCTTTAAAACAGTCCGCTGGAAACCTGTCCGCCCGGACATGTACGGTCGTCTGTACAGACCTACCGTACATGTCCGGCCGCCCGCCATCCCTCGCATGCGTCGAATGACTTTGACGCATGCGTGGAAGCATTTAAAAGGCAGGCCCGCCCACGTCGCCGCGTCATTGTCGCGGCGACACCGCGGACACGCCCTGCGTATTGTTTACACGCGGACTTCTGTTCGATGGTGTGTACAGCCATCGAACAGAAGTCCCCGGGCAGACATGTCCGATAACATCAGAGAACCATTTTCATATAATACCAAAATAATGCCTTGTAGCCATCATCACGTCGGCTGAACAAGTACCTGACTGGTGACCTTATCTTGCAAGGAACCCCTTTTTTAAGTTTTGCATATGGGCAAAGCAGTGTTAAGGCCTATACTTTTTATTTTATTGTAGGTTGTTATGGTAAATGGTGGGATACAAATGTGGTGCTCTGCTGTACACTATCACACAAATATGCTGAATTTGTCAAACCAAAGGCACTGTGTGGACCTACAGTATGCCCTTAGGTTTGTTCACTGTATCTTCAGAATTTTTATTTTTTACCCACTCCTGGATGGTGGTAGTAGATCTGCCAAGTTTTACTCTTTGTATTTGGGAGGTACATCCCCCTTGAAGTCTCTCCAAAAAAATGTTTATCACTGGAAGCACCCCAATACTCATACTAACTACAAACACAATTTCCCTCCTCCATTTGCTGCCATTTTTCCTTCTTCCTGTGTTGTGAATAGGTGGGTAGTCTATGGTCATAGGTCTTCCCCCTGCAGTTATTCACCTGAGGGAGCATTTTGGACTCCCTTTTGGATTGTGGTGATTGATCCTCCAAGATTTTTCCCTTATATATTTTTTTGTATTACTCATATTCCTTCTCTGCCTTCTGCTGTCTTATGACATTCCACATGCCTACTCGCCCCCTACTACTTACCTGTGCAGAACCTTTAGAGTGGAAGACTATGTGGTATACTGGTGCTTAATACTTTTACTTTAAGTATGTAGTGGTAGGCTACAAAACAGCTTTGCTGTAAAAAAACAGCTTGCCTTGTTTGGAAACAACTGTTCGCTGTGACAGCAAAATAAGAAAAAAAAAAGAAAAGCTAATAACATAAAATAAAATAAAATATATCTCCTCAACCACTTAAGCCCCGGACCATTATGCAGCTAAAGGACCAGGCCCCTTTTTGCAATTCGGCACTGAGTCGCTTTAACTGACAATTGCGCGGTCGTGTGATGTGGCTCCCAAACAAAGTTGGCATCCTTTTTTTCCACAAATAGAGCTTTCTTTTGGTGGTATTTTATCACCTCTGCAGTTTTTATTTTTTGCGCTATAAATAAAAAATAGAGCGACAATTTTTGAAAAAAAAATTCCCTCAGCTTAGGCCAATACGTATTTGTCTACATATTTTTGGTAAAAAAATATTGCAATAAGTGTTTATTGATTGGTTTGCACAAACTTTATAGCGTCTACCAAATAGGGGATAGTTTTATTGCATTTTTATTAATATTTATTTTTCTAGTAATGGCAGTGATCAGCGATTATTATCATGACTGCGACATTATGGCAGACACATCGGACACTTTTGATACCATTGTAATTTTTACAGCGAAGAGTGCTATAAAAATGCACTGGTTACTGTAAAAATGACACTGGCAGTGAAGGGGTTAACCAGGAGGGGGTGCTGTAGGGGTTTAGTGTGCCCTAAGGGAGTGATTCTTACTGTGGGGTGGCGTGGCTGGTCATGTAAAGTCACTGATCGTCGTTCCCTATGACAGGGAACAGACGATCAGTGACAGGCTCACTGGAAGCACGGGGAGAGGATTGTTTACACTTACCTCTCCCCGTTCTTCCTCTCTGTGACCCGATCGCGGGACACCAGCGGCGATCAGGTCCGCCGTTCCTGTGGGGATGGTCACCGGCAGCGCACTCGCGACCCACGGCTGGGATCTTAAAGGGGACGTGCATGTACGCCCTTGTGCCCAGCCGTGCCATTTTGTCGACGTACATCGTCGTCCAGCGGTCCTCAAGCGGTTGAAAACAGAAACTTTAATTTGAGAGAGGGTAGGCAGTAATGGCAGTAGAATTCTACACTTACTGTTTTGCTTCTGCCTGCCTTCCCCCAGTCACTAGGATTTCCTCAGGGCATGTCTACCTTTTCTATCTTAAAGTGCTATGCTATACAGCCAAAGCTTTCCTCTTCTCCCTCCTCCCTCCTCCTAGGTGGAGAGCACCTAGTTGTGGCATAAATGTAGCCAACTGCACATTATATTCTACAAAAGCAGGTCATGTGTGACAACAGCACTAATCCAGTGGTTGCCCTTTTCCTGGGAAAGATCACAAACATACCCTGCTAGGCACATTTTCTCAACTTGGTGGTGCAGTGGTTCATTATGAAGTACCCTTGGAGGCCCTTCATCAGACGAAAAGGTTCTGGGGCCACTAGGAATGAGCCAAACACCCCCCCCCCCCCGTTCTGGTTCACACCAGAACATGCGAACAGACAAATAATTTGTGGGAACATGAACACCATTAAAGTCTATGGGACAAGAATGTGAAAAATCTAAAGTCTTCAATTCAAAGGAATATATTTAAGCTATTGCCATAAAAAGTGTTTGGGGACTGGATACTGCTCCAGGGGACATGTAACAATGCAAAAAAAGTTTTTAAAACAGATGTTTTTCAGGAGCAGTGATTTTAATAATGCTTAAAGTGAAACAAAAATTAAATACTCCTTTAAATATTGTAACTGGGGGTCTCTTTAGTCTGTCTGTAAAGTAGCTCATATTTCCCATGTTTATAACAGTACCGCAGAAAAATGACATGTCTAAAGTAAAAAAATTCATTTAAGAATCATTGAAAAAAAGTATGTGGGTTCCCTCCCCAGTTCATACCAGGCCATTAGGGTCTAGTATGGATATTAAGGGGAACTCTACACCAAAATTCACACCAGATCCTTTTCAGAGCATGAACCATACCAGGCCACATGTCCTCAACATGGGAAGGGTGCTTTGGGGTTCCCATATGGATGGGGACAAGGGCCTCATCCCCACCCCTTGCCCGGTGGTTGTGGGGGTCTGCGAGCGAGAGGCTTATCGGAATCTGGAAGTCCCTTTTAACATGGGGGCCCCCAGATTGTACTACTCATTCATTCAAACAAGTGTCAAAAAATTTTAAACGACAGGAGACAGTTTTTGACAATTCCTTTATTAAAAAAAAAGTGTCCAGTGTTTTCTATACATCTTTAGCCTTCCACGGTTTTAACTTTTTTACACTTTTTGACAACCACTGTTGACTGTAGAGACAGAGGCTGTTTGCCCACTTTTAGTGGCCTGTGAGCATCTACCTCTCCTTGGTGGCCTTCCAGGCATGATTTTTTTTGTAACACCGCCCTTTACTATTTGATATACTGTGTACACCGCTTGAAGTGTATTAGAAACTGTACATACTGTAGTTTATACTGTGTACACCGCCTAAAGTGTATTAGAAACTATACACCACCAAATGCACTAAATTATAAACTGTACAATGGCTGCACTGTATTATATACTGTGTACATCACCTAATGTGTATTAGAAACTATACACCCTGTATTTTATACTGTGTACACTGCCTGAAGTATATTAGAAACTATACACCACCAAATGCACTCTATATATAGGCTACACTGAATGCAGAGTATATATATATATATATATATATATATATATATATATATATATATACATACATACAGCCTTATGCTGTACGCCAAATGCACTGTATATATATATATATATATATATATATATATATATATATATATATATATATATATATATATATATATATATATATATATATATATACTAACTAAATAAAACCTGCCTGCTTAATCTGACTCAAGCTTTCTTGTCTCCAACAACACTACACGCGGCCGCTATGTAAGTCACCCTGCCTTTGACCAATTATGGCTCTCTCGGCAGAGCGCGCTGTGATTGGCCAAAGCATGCATGACAATCATCATACAGAATACAGCAATGCACTGCAATCTTGGCCTTGCGGTGCATTACGGGGAGTTTTGCAGTGCTTGAATTTCCCACAAACGCCCTATATAATTTGCTGTTCAGTGAATGGGCGAACACCCGATGTGCGAGTCGAAATTACGCTCAACTCGAACATCGAGATCATCCCTTGTGGCAACTTTAGGCATTCATATCTGGCCAGAGCCAACATCATCTGCCTGCCAACTGCCTCATCTCTGACACCCCCAAATTCTGGAACTCAACATTGGCTGAGCTGCAGAGCCTGTTTCCCCCCTCCATCTCTTCCTCTACTCCTACTCTCCTTCTTCACCTCTTTCCCATCTTCCTCCCAGTACAACTCTTCCCCTCCCTCTTTAACTTCTTCCGCTTTGAGTGTGCCCCCGAGTCATACATGGTAAAGAATTGAAAGCAATTATTTCCCCCAGTTACTGGTCTGGAGGGCCCCACAGTAACATATTTATAGACTAATTTCAATATTATGTTAGTCATTGTTTGCCTTTTCCTGTGGATTTTGCTCCAGGGAAAATAGAGGAAGAGCATTAAGTGAAGCTTTACATGCTAACACATACCTAAAATCTCCATTAACAAGCCTCCTGTGCTATTTTTTTTTTTGCTGGAAGTAAAAAAGGTCCCCAAACACCCCCTCGCCTAGTATCTGTATGCCAGCTTTGCATGAACTGCTTCCATACTCACACCAGCTTGTGAAAACAGTCCCCTTCCTCTAATTCAAGGTCTTGGCATGCACCACAATAACATTATTACTTTACAAATATTTTTATTTTATTTTATATATCTTTATGTTTTCCTTATAAGGGAGTCTCTTCCCTGGTCAATCAAATGTGGGCAAGGACAGCAATGATATAAATAAAGCTTTCATTTCAATGGATTACTGGGTATTAAGGTGTTGCTGATGGAGATGGCCTAATATGTGTTTGAGGCTCTAGCCTGCCTACCACGTGCCAGGCTAGAGAGGGCCCTTTAGTGCATCAGGGAAGGATCTGTGACTAAGAAGATGACTTATAATAATCAGATCAGAGAGAAATCCCAAACACCCACTGCAGAGGTTACTGATAAAAATAATACTTTCATTTTCTATATGTTTATGTAGATGCGATCCTTCGTGCATGCCTGTTAAAGCAACTGGGATATTATACAATGATGAACAGTATAGTTGAAAGGCCTTAGGGCTCTTTCACACGGAGCGGACCGTTTCTGGGTCCGCTCCGTGTGTCCGCCGAAGCTCAGCGGGGATCCCCGCTGAGCTGTCGGCGGATAGGGCGGTCCCCGCACACAGTGCAGGGACCGCCCTGTCTCTGCTCCGCTCTCCCCTATGGGGGATCGGATGCAGACGGACCGTCTGCATCCGATCCGTTCCGCCGAACGGAAGAAAAATAGGGTTTCTTCCGTTCGGAAAAGCGGATCCCGACGGACGCGGACGCTAGCGGATGCTCCATCTGCTAGCGGACGCGATCCCATAGGGATTCATTACAAGTCCATTAACGGACTTGTAATGAGCGGACGAACGGTCCGCTAGTGTGAAAGAGCCCTTAGCTATAGCTTCTGGAGTGTGTATGAGACCCTGAGTGGGGCATAATATCTTAGGGGCATATGTCTTAAAGTGGTTCTAAAGGCAGAAGATTTTTATCTTAATGCATTCTATGCATTAAGATGAACAAAAAAAATTCTGGGTTCAGCAGCACCCTTCTGCCACCCCTAATAAGTACCTGAGCCCCATCTTGATCCAGTAATGTTGCACAAGAGCCTCAGCTGTCCAAGACTCTCCATCCTTATTGGCCAGTGCCATTGGCTCCCACTGCTGCCAATGAAAGTCAGTGAGCCAATGAGGAGAGAGAGGGGGTGGTAATATACTATATGGGCTGTTCTACCTGGATACATTAAACACCACCTTCCTGCTGGTTATTTTGAAATGTTTTTTTTCTGGGGTAAAAGAATGTACCCCAGCATTTGCCTAAGTTTTTTTTTTTTTACATCTCTGTAACTTCATAGATGTCTATTTAATTAAGATTTTCATTCATCTTTATTTTTCGTATAATACATTGTTGTTATAATATCATTTATTTTATTTATTTTTTGAATAATGTATTGTTTGTATTACTTATTAACTAGAAAAATACAAAAAATGAAAAAAACATGAGGAAGCTTTTTTTGGGGTTAAATGCGTCTATTCATGTGCTCTTCGTTTTCCTTACCTGTTGGTGTATGGTCATTTCTGCCATTTCTTTTTTAATCTGTAGAATAAAAACAATCGTTTTATCTATACTACTTACTTTTGTCATTTAGTATATTTTGAGCACTTAAAAATCCCCATTCCCATTGTTTCCCTGTTGGGGAGACATGGGAATATTTTCTCTTTAAAGCAACAGGTTTGCTTTACTCCCCCACCGCTCTCTGGCACACATACGCAGAATCACGCTGCTCTAAGACAGGAGTTATTATTTGCTGGGTGCCACCAATGATAGAAAGAAGATGGTGGTGCCCAGCAAAACTCCCAAGCCATTTTGGTCTTTGAGGTTAATAACAGACAACATTTAAACATACATAAAGGGAGATGAAAGGGTATTTACAAGGACTATCAATAGAAACATAATTTTTATTCTTTCATGGTTACCAGTCCACATGACAATCACAATGGGGCAGATCCACATACCTGCGCGTAAGAATCCGCCGGGCGCAGCGTATCTAAGATACACTACACTGCCGCAACGTATTTTTTTTTCGAATCCTCAACGAATTTGCGCCGTAAGTTACGACGGCATAGTGTATCTTTGGCGGCGTAAGGGCGCGGGATTCAAATGGATGTAATGGGGGCGTGTTTTATGTTAATACGTCGTGACCCGACATAAACAACATTTTTTTTTAACTGCGCATGCGCCATCCGTGGGGGTATCCCAGTGCGCATTCTCGAAATTAACCCGGAAAAAGCCAATGCTTCAGACGGTGACGTCATTCTACGCAAATCCCTAATCGCGAACGACTTACGCAAATGACGTAAAAAATTCAAAATTGGACGCGGGAACGACGGCCATACTTAACATTGACTATGCCACCATATAGCAACTTTAACTATACGGTGGAATAAGCTGAATGAAAACAACGTAAAAAATGCGCCGGCCGGACGTACGTTCGTGGATCGCCGTAAATAGCTAATTTGCATACTCGACGGAATTCGCCGGTAACGCCACCTAGCGGCCGCCGAAATATTGCACCTTAAGATCCGACGTCATTAAGACGTACGCCTGTTGGATCCCTCCGAGATGCCGTCGTATCTTGTTTTGTAGATACAAAACAAAGATATGACGCGGGAATCCTTTTGTGGATCTGCCCCACTGTCTTTAACAAATACTAGAAACAGGCCACCTAGTGTGTGATATAATGGAATGCTGAACATACCTATATATTCTTATCTGCCTACTCTCCAAACTCAGTTAACCTTGCTTTTATACAATCTTCACAGAAGGCTCAGATATGCCAGCTACTGAACATCTACAGATGCAAATCTATGAAGTATTACATATACTGTCATTACTAACAGCAGAGTGGGCTATTATGTGCCTTTGTACTTTATGCACAAAAATAGACAATGCACTGCAAGAACCTTGTCTTTTTCATCTCCTAAATGAGGTTTTCGTGAGGCAAATCAGTACATCTTCAAAGTATTATTTTTTCTGTATTTATTTTTTAGTCTTTTGAGTTTCAAGACACATACCTTTATTTTCCTCTTAAGCATACATTAGGCAGACTTTTTCTATATATTTTTTTTTTTTTGGCAAGAAAAAAACAACATTCTTTAGCCTTTCCCTGTCTTTTTTTATTTTAGAATCTGGATTTAAATACAGAAAGAAAACTGTTAGGAAATAGTGTGGTGTAGTATGGTTGTTTAATGATGAGGACTATAATAAATCACGACTTCTGTCATTGTCTGCTCTTGCCTTACATAACAGAAGTGTTATACAAGCAGAGCGGCCGGTATCTCCGAGTTGCAGCCGGTGTTTGTCTCTCACCTGCATATATTCAATCAAACTTCATTCTGTTTCGCTTTGTATTCTCTTTTTCCATATCACATGCATATGAGTTGTACAATAGTGCTATTCATAATGTTCTCAGAGATCCGTGAGCCCGAGCAGCCTGGAAGCTGTTATATTTAAAGAATAACTCTGATCTGATTTAAAAAGGCAAAGATATTGTTTTAAATGAGGAAATAATGAAAACACAAAATACAATTGGGTAATGCCTTTAAATATATTTTTTGGGCATAGGAAAGCAAGTAACAATTTAACACTGGATAAACATTGTTCATATAAGATTCAGTACCTCATTTGCTGGTAAATGTTTTAGAGTACATTCATTGACCACTCATTGTCTGACATTAACCACACATTGTGCAGCCACATCGTATATATTGGTATAGTGCTTATCCCTGAAGAAGCCACTGAGTCGTATTGGGTCCTTCTGCCCTGCAGGACACCAACACGCTTTGCACAGTTTAAATGAGATTTATCTAGCTGCAAAGCTAGGTTAGTTCAATAACATTTTCCAATATCACAGCAATGCAGGTACTTTATTAGGCAATACACTCTGCTGGATGTAACTGTTTATGCCCCACATCCACCTGGGAAACAGCCAGTGCAAAAATATACACTAGGGGCCAAATCCTCAAAAGGGATACGCAGGCGGAACTGCTGTTCAGCCTGCGTATCCCTGTGCCTATCTTTGGAACTGATCCTCAGAAGCAGTTTTCCAAAGATAGGCAGAAGATCTGACATCTGTAAGACACTTACACTGTCAGATCTTAGGATGCAGTACCGCATCCGCCGCTGGGGGCATTTCGCATTGAAATGCCACTTTGCGTATGCAAGTGAGGACTTACGGAGATCCACAAAGCTTTTCAGCTTTGTTTTTTCTGTGTAAGTTTACGTTTGCATACGTAAAATTAGGGCTGCTTTTACAAGGTGTAAACTGTTTACACCTTGTAAAAACAGACCTTTTTTTCGATCGCCGCGATTTTTTTTAAATTTTGAATTTTTTTTTTCGGCGCGTAACTTTTTTTTTACCCGACGCAACTTTATTGTCCCGTCGCAATCCACAAAGCCCGGCGTAACGTAATTTCGCGCGCTGCCCGTCGGGAAAATGACGTCACGAGCATGCGCAGTATGGCCGGCGCGGGAGCGGGCCTTATTTAAATTGTCATCGCCCCCTGCAGAAGAGGACCGCCTTGCGCCGGAGACATTTAAGTTACACGGCCGAAAATTTCTAGGTAAGTGCTTTGTGGATCGGGCACTTAGGTAGAAATTTTCCGCCAGTGTAACTTAAATGGTAAAAGTTAAGTTACGCCGCCTGGCTGAGGATTTGGCCCCCGGTGGGCATGAAACAGCAATACTGGCAGGTAATGCAAATAAACAACAATCCTAATGCAGTAAAATAATGTAAATAACAAATTTCAATAGCAATACAACCTACCTACTTCAGAGATGCCCTACAAAGCGAATGGAGTCTTTGCGTTGGAGCGCTACGTTACATAAATAAGAATGTGGCTATAGGCCTCTGTGGCCAGCAAAAGGGTCCTACATCTCAAGCTAACTTTCTGCAATTGTAATAGGCACTGGTGCCTGGAACATGTGTCACTCTGGATAACTGGAACACTAAATGTAGAATGGATGGAACGCTCTAGAACATTACCCCAGTTTCTCTTCCTTCACTGCAGCCAGCAGCTCTCAACACAGCAGTAGCCTGCAACCTGATCCCTGCATACAATTCAGCATGTGATTCATATGCAGTACATCTAACCAGGTTGTCTGGCAGGAGAACATGGTCAGAAGCTCACAACACCAAAAGTCATGTGACTACTTGCAACACTGAGCCCTGTAGACAGACTTCAAAAGTTAAATGCTATCTGGGCACACACAGCATACAGTCTTTGAAATAATTATCTGCTCTGGGCTTAGCAACAGTACATAGTCTGCAGTTCAATAGCTACCCTGAGCCCTATCTATACAGCCTCCCTGCTGCAAGCTCCTAAGCCCACTTCCTGGGCTCCACATTCCACACACCCCATCAACACAGTCATAGCTCTGCAGTAGCAGTCACAGAGAGACTTCAATAGTGTTCTTCACTTACATACTGGCCCAGCCTAGGGCAGCATCAGTTTGTTGTAAGGGGGGTAGAATATTGATCTGTCACATCCTCCATTGTTTCCTCTCTTATTGGGTCACATGAGAGGTTTCCCCAGGGGGTGGGTTCTTGGACCCCAGCAAAAGCCTGAAAACTTACAGGGAAAGGTGGGAAAAATGTTAACCTCTGCCCCCTGACCAGGGCAGCCAGATGCTAACTATACATACAGTAGGCTACCTGCCTACAAGCAGACAATCTCCTGGCATGCCCAGTCAGTCTAAGTTCGCCTTTTCCACTGTTGCCAAGGGTGGGTCTTGTTCAGCAACCAGTAGAGGTACATTCCAGATTTATCTCTCCCTAGGCTGTCCATCAAGGCCATCAAGGGAAGAAAATAGTGTAGGTATGTGTGGGTGTGTCTGTGTGCGTGCTTGTGTGTGTATGTGTAGTGTGCGGTCTACCTGTTTTTTTTTTCTTTCAGGTTTTTATCTGTTGATAGCCCCATTGGTAGGCTTTCACTCATGTCGGATCCCTGTGATGCCCATACAAGAAATAAAGAGAGCTATTATCTCCAAGACAGGATGGAACAGACAATAATAAAAACTTCAAACTGACAAAAAGTATGGACATACGAGGTGATATCAAAACATTTTGAAAATAGTCACAAGGAGCATCAACCTTCATAAGTCAGTGTGCCAAATACATTGTCCTGTCTACATCAGTAGCTGTGCAACTGGTGATATTCTGACCACGTCTGCTTTTTCATCCTGGACAGCAAGTTAGAACAAGTTAGAGTGGCACATATGCTTCAAGAGCGGAAGAACATCACTGGAAGAGGACATCAGGAAGACCTTCAACAAGCTCAACTCCAGAAAACTAAACCCTTCAGCAACTTGTGCATGATGATCTTCTAGGGACACCTCAAACTCAACTCATATTTGCTCTTTGTACTAACTTGCTGTCTGTGATGAAATAGCAGACATGATAATGCATGAAAAGCACCAGTTGCACAGCTCCTGATGTACACAGAACAATGTATTTTGGCACACTGACTTATGAAGGTCAGTACTCCCTGAGACTCTGCATGTAGCCTTGTGCTGCCATCTGTTGGCATGTTACAAAGCTAGTCTCAAAACCTTTTGATACTCCCTTTTACAGTAGATGACATTAAAAAGCTGACAAAGGCTCTAACCCTTCCCTGCTCTATCCCATGTATAATAACAGATGTTGGCTTGAGTTTATATAAGTTAGTATTATTGCTTTCAAGAATACCTTAAAGAATTTATCTATGTGAATTTATCTCTGAATTTATCTCTGTGTCAACCTGTCTTTTCAGACGTGGAAATTGCCAAACAGGGGAAAAAAACACATAGAAAAAGAATAATAGTAATTGCACAGGTGAAGAGTAGTGATGAATAATCAAAAAAAGCAACTGGCAATCACACAACAGAACACTTTGTGTAAAAGCATAAAAAAAAAACCAGAAAGATTGCCACGCTAACAACTTGTGAACAATATAATAACTGAATAGTAGTGATCAGTCCATAAAGTGTCTAAAAATTAAGAAATCCTTGGAATCGTGTCTCGTGGGGTAACAGATGACAGAAACACCAAAATTGTTTAAAAGATGTACCAGTACCGGATAGCTAGACTCCACGTTATAGGAGCCTAGTGAGGCATAGGCATCATTGGGGATCCATCCATTGGAAACAAATGAAAATGGATTTGAAGCCAACCTTGCTGGATTCTCCCTTTCCTTCTCTCTCATAGATGTAATATAAAAGAAGAGAAAGATTGCCACATAGTGTAAAACAGTGGTGGTGTATTGAAATTATCCACAAGTCCAACTAAACATTGATTAAAAAGTCCTGGGTTAAAGAATCTGCAGATCACAAACAAACTAGCGTGGTGTATTGACACACTATATATATAAGGTCCAGGACGTAAAAAGCACAGCTGATCAATAGCAACAAGTATTGCTAAATGTGAAAAAAAAAATGATTTGTGTGTGGTGTGTGTGTTTTTTGTGTTAAGAAAATCTTAGTTTAGTTCATGTATTTTTTTTTTTTTGTTTCTGTGCAAATGATTGAGCCTGGGTTCACACATATGTGAACACAAACTGTGCATGTGATTTGTACCGCATTGCTGTGCCGATCACATGTGATGGCTGTGCAATGTGAATTCAGCCATACAGTTGTATGTCTGAGCTTGCATTGGATTTGCACAAAAAAGGTGCACAAATCTTTTTTCCCCCGCACTGGAATCGGATCGCATGGGTGTTCACACCCTTGCAATCCGAATCCTGTCTGAATTCACATTTCGCACTGCGATCTGTGAACCGATCTGGGGGTGTCATTAACTTTGTATTGACACCCACAGCTGTCCGCAGAGGGAAGTGTGAACTGCCTGTGAGGGATGTAATGTGGGAACCGGCTCTGGAATCGGGCTGGTTCCCGCATCGCAATTGTTACGTACCTGCCGGGTGAGCCTGACGTGCCTGACGTGCAGTGGAAAGGCCTTCTCGTACAACCCCGGCTCAAGGGCCACCAATGTTGCAACAGTGGCCACAAGAGCCTGGCGGTGTATGGGTGCCTGGTTCGTTTTGTTCTTGTCAGTCCAGCTGGTGCAGCAGGAAACAGGAAGCAGGATGGTAGATGCAGGGCTGGGGAGACTGAATGCATAGTCAGACAAGCCGGGTTTGGTAACAGACGATCAGATGTAGGCATAGACGACAGGCATAGAATGGTCAGGATACAGGAACGTTTGGCAACAGGATATCAAGCAGGGTAGAGCTGAGAGTGGTCACAAGGCAGGCCGGGATTGGGATAACAGAGAGCAATCGTAGTCAAACAAGCCGGGTCAAACACAGGAAACAGATCAGATCACAGGAAGTCACAGGAACAGGTATGAACTGCAGATCGGGCAGCGAAGACACAGTGCTGCTGAGGTGTTTAAATAAGGCAGCCTGTTGCCAATCACTGGAATCAGTCTGCACTATTAACTCTTATGCCGCGTACACACCATCGTTTTCTGCGATGGAAAAATGCGACGCTTTATGTGCTTTAAAAAAACGTCATTTTTCAAACTTCAATTTGAACAACGACGTAGCATACACACCATCGCTTTTTCACAACGCTCTAGCACAGCGCAGTTCCGTCAATCACGCACGACGTCACTATAAAGGGTCGTTTCCATGCGGAAGACGGCCTCTTTTGCTGATATCGTGTTGCTGCGTGTTAGTAAAAGTTTGGTGAGATACGATTCGTGATTTTCAGTGACTGTGCTTTAAATTTCGTTTTCTTGTCTATAAGCTGAAAAACACCTTAACGAATGTGCTGATTCCATTCTGAACAGTCGTTTTACATGAATGAGCGCTGCCGTCTCCTAACTTGCTTCTGAGCATGCGCGGGCTTAAATCGACGTTTTTACGTACACACGGTCAATGTTTAGAACACAGAAAACGACGTCGGCCAAAAACGACACATAAAATTGAAGCATGCTTCAATTTTTTTCTATCGTTTTTTAGAAGACATAAAACGACGTTTTTGCCCACACACGGTCAATTAAATTGACGTTTTTGAAAATGACGTTTTTTTCCATCGCAGAAAACGATGGTGTGTACGCGGCATTAGGTGGCAGGTCCATGACAGAAATAGTGTGAACTCAGTGTCAAGTAGAATTTATCTGACCTTGGCTAAGGCATGCAGGCAGGTGGGCATGCTTAGCTTAGAAAGCCATTCCTCCTCAAAGAAAGAAAACAAAATGCCAATGAAGCCTCTTGAGGGGTATGGCTTTGTTTTGGCCTGGGCCAAAAACCAGGCCGTAACTGAACAAATGGAAAAAAAAAGTTTAAAACAAGTAAATATAATATACTTTCCTATCTATTTACTAATGCCAGCAACATAAGGATACAAATAGTAAGGTTAAGCTATAACGTCAATGGCCATGTTTTTGCTGGTGTTTTAGGACAGCGCAACTTTTTTAAATCATAATACTGTTTGTTTAAATTCAGTCAGATTATCACATCAATAAATTTTACAGGGCCTGGAATGTAAGTGACATTTTTAAAAAATTTGTATCTGCTCACCAAAAGACTTGAAAATGAGCAACAGTAATGTGTTTATATGGATGCTGTCTATCCATATTTTAGTAACCGCATCATTGCAGTTGAAAATGTGTCATGTGACAACCAAACAAGCCCACTATTATGCTTTTGTAAAATGAAAAACATTTGTATTTATGTTACAATTTTTTTTTACATTTTCTGATTTCTTTTCTGTCATGTCTTCATTTTCTCTCATGGCTGTTACCGAGTTCTGCCACATAAAAAGGAAGCAACTTGCATTTTTGATGGACACTCAAGCAATAAATTATTTTTTCCACTTGGATATGCAGTTGCAGAATAATGTGTGGTTGTCATGGTGTTTAGAGGGAATGTTCCCGTTTGTCTACTCTAAGGTTACATGTTCCCTGCCTCTCCCCTCCTTTTTTGGCCAGCCAGACTATGTTTGAATAACGAGATTTTATTTAAAATAATGGTTTGGGTTCCCCAAAAGTTTCATAAAATATCATTACTTTGGTATGTACAGCATGTCCTCAACATTAGTTGGGTTCCTTGCAAATTGATGAGGACAAAGACCTCATTCCTAAATCCTGTTCTCCTAAAGGGATGTGGAGGTCTGCGGAGGGGACTTATCAGGATCTAGTACCCATTTTCACTCTCAAAATGTAAATGAAAACTCCCACATCATGAAGCGTCTTTCATTAGAAAAAAGACAAAGATAAATAAACATTGTTTCCAAATATTGTTGTCTTAAGCTGCATACACACGGTCACACTTTTTGCCAACCAACTTCAAAATCTGCAAGTTTTCTAATTTGTCCGATCGTGTGTACGCTCCATCGGACCAACTTTTTCGGGTTTCATCCGACAAAAAGTTGGGTCTGCAAATGGACCAACTTTTCGGCAACAAAAGTCAGATGGTGCCTTGTCTGACCGTGTGTACAGCAAGCCAACCAACTTGTGTACAAAGTGCAAATACGCATGCTCAGAACCAATGTTAAAATCAACCAACAATAGCAGAAGTTAACCAAAGGGTGGCGGTAAAGAGCAGAAAAGAGCAGAAAAAACATGTGATGTTGGGTAATTTTTAGAAAATTTTGCAGAAAAGTCTGAGCGAGTGTATGCTATGGGTGTGACCTGACAAATCAATTAGGACAAAAATCCAAGGGAAAGTTTGTTGGATGTCTGACTGTGTGTACGAGGCTATACAGCGGTGTAGATCCATGTCAATGACCAAACGATTACCTGTTTACTCACTGGTATCTTCATGGCAAAATACATATCCCCTCCAGCTTCTGTGTGTAAACAAAGGGCCTGGGCATGCTAGGGGATATCAATGACATCAAATTAGCCTTAAAAATTACCACAATACAATTTGGCTTAATGGGGTTCGAGTTTAGCAGTATTTCTTCTGGGTTGCCTGAGCCACCTTCAAACTGAACTTTGTTTACTTATTCCTAAACAGGAGCACTGAGATGCAAAACCCTATAGCATTTTTTTTAATTCCAGTGCTTCAGCTAGCAAAATGTAGTCCAATTAGAGTTTATGTCATGTAATGGTCACCTTTTTTAAAATGCACCTTAATGCTCCCCAGTCTAAACACATCCAAATCCCAGTTTCTTTGTGATACACAGTTGATATAAATTGAACAAAAACTCCCTTTTTCTTCCTTGTGTAAGCCAAATCCTTGTCTCCATATTGATGAGGACAAATACCCCATTCCTAAATCCTGTTCCCCTAAAGAAGTGGTTCTAAACTCCTGTCCTCAGGACCCACTATCATGCCAGGTTTGCAAGATAACTGAAATACATCACAGGTGTTATAATTTGCTGCTCAGTGATGGCAGTATGTTAGTCTGCATCTCCCCATGGTAATACTTAAAATCTGGCCTGTTAGTGGGTTCTGAGGACAGGAGTTGAGAACCACTGCCCTAAAGGGATGTGAAGGTCTGCACATCCAAGACACTGAAGAGTGCGGTGGGGGGGGGGCTTCTTCAACAAAGGCAGTGCTGTCAATCCATAAAGCAGTGGGCAGGACTAGGTATCAGCAGTTAAAATGCTCAAAGCCACACCTCCTGCAACATTTTTAATCTTACTGTATTGCAAGCAGACACAGCCCACATGAGAGTGGCAACTCTGCTCTGAATTCTGGGTCAGTGTAGTACTGTTGCCACATAATCCGCGAAAGAGTCATTAGTTGACTTCACTGACAGGATCAATGGGTATTTGTGGAAGTAGAACTAAATTCAGTCAGTGCTTACTACAAATAAAAAATGTTCACATGCTTCTGAATATAGATATCTTAAAAAAAGTCCTAATGACACAGTTAAACCCTTCAGTCTAAATGTACCAACTTGTGTATCGATTTCAGACTCAGTGTAAGCTGATCCTCCACTGCTGTATGTGTGTAAAGAGATGGTAGCATGTTCTTGCCATTAACTATTCCAAGGTAAAAACACTGTCCTGTTTCCAAAACCATGCAGCAGTAGTTCCAGAAGAACAGATTGGAATCCACCAGCTCCAAGACAAGATTGACTGAGATTGAGAGTGAAAGACCCGTTGGAGCCAAAGCCACTGGTGTTCAGACAAGTGCGTGGTCAAGGTATAAATTCCGCTACTATCCATAGTCTTTCTGAATTATGTCAATATGGGTCCCAGCATGACTGCCAACGCGTTTCATTTGTACTAAAACATAGAAAAGTGACAGCAGAAAAAATACCAAGTGGTCCATCGAGTCTGCCCATTTTTTTTATTTTAACACATTTTTTTCCCCCCTCTAACTTTTTTGGTCTGAGTATAGACCTATGTTTGTCCCAAGCATGTTTAAAGCCATTTAATGTTGACTGGCTCATTACCTCTGCTGGAAGTTTATTCCAAGCATCAACTACCCTTTCAGTAAAATAATATTTTCTAAGCTTCGTTTTGAACTTTCTTCCAGTTCATTTGAGGTCATGTCCTTGTGTTCTTGATTTTGGTTTCATATTGAAAATGCTGCCCTCTTGAACCTTATTCACGCCCTTGATGTATTTAAAAGTTTCAATTATGTCTTCCCTTTCCCCTATTTTCTCCAGACTGTACATATTAAGTTCTTTTCACCATTTGTGTTACCCGTTTCTAGACTCGTTATATCTTATCAATACCTTTTTGTAAGTGAGGTCTCCCATAACTGCACACATAATTCTAAATTAAGTCTCCCTAAAAATCTATATAGGGAAGTTTTTCCTACTGCCCTGTCACACTGTTTGCTCATTTTGCAATAATCTGAAATAAGTACCCCTAAATCTTTTTCCTCTGTAGTGCTGGCAAATACTGTACCCCCAATGTTGTACTCTCTCAATGGATTCTTCTTCCCTAGGTGTATTATTTTACATTTCCACAATTTCTCCTTCTTTTACCAATCTTCCAGCAATGCTAAATCATGTTCCATGTTACAGAAGTGGCAGTGTTAGGCCTTGTACTCACGACCGGATCTGTGCGCTGGAAACTGTCTGCCCGACAGTTTCCGGCGTACAAGGCTGATTTGTGTTTTGTTCCGCTGGCGTGTACACACCAGCGGACCAAATTCCCGTCGTACCGGAACGCGTGCACGTAAACTACGTACGACGTCACTATAAAGGGGAAGACCAAAGTTAATGGCGCCGCCCTCTGTTCCTCTTTTGCTAGTTACGGGTTTGCTCGTGTTAGTGAAGGTTTGGTTAGAGCTGATTCGCGCTTCTCGGTCTCCAGGCTTTGACAGCGTGTATTCACGGGTTCAGTGCGTGTGCTTGCGGTAACGTAGTTGTCATTCGGCTATAGGCAAGCAGGTTGTTTCTGCTTTAGCAGTTGCATCCTGTGCGCTCGTATCTGTTTGTCACGCGTTTGTCGCAGGTAGTGCTGGATTTGCGAGTGCTTTCTGTTTCAGTGTGTTCTTGACTGACCAGCCGGCCGGTTTGAAGCCATGATGGAGCAGCAGCGTCAATTTTCGCGAGTTGGTGCTGTTTATGGGATGGCTGCTGGATATGTTCATTTGTCCAGTACTTTGGCCAGAAACAGGGGGCGGAGGCGTTTCTGGACCAAGAATTGGTTGCGCCAGCGTGACCAGTTCTCACATATGCCTCTGCTTAGGGAACTCCAGGAGAATAATCCTAATGACTTTAGGAATTTTCTCCGCATGACGGACCCCGTATTCAAAAGTCTGCTGGAACTTCTGTCCCCCTATATCACGAGGCAGGACACTGTGATGCGCCAAGCCATCACGGCCGAGCAGAGGCTTATTGCCACGTTGCGGTACCTGGCGACTGGGAGGAGCCTGCAGGACCTCAAGTTCTCGACAGGCATCTCTCCGCAGGCGCTTGGGGTCATCATACCGGACACGTGTGCTGCCATCATCAAAGTTATGCATGAGGAGTATATTAAGGTAAGTTTCCTGGCTGTAATAATGTTGCTAACTAACTTTATTTTTAATTTCCCAGATATGCTGTGTGTTTAACTAACGTTACCTTTTCTCCCTATGCATGTTGATATAAGCTTTACATGTTTTATTCTTGGCCTACCTGCATATTTGTCCCTTACCCAATATTAACCTGTCCAGCATGCTATCCTAGGGACAAACCCACCTTGCCATTTTTTCAAACAGGACTTTTTGTTTTTTGTGTCCCCCCCCCCCCCCTTCAAACTTTTATTGTCCCCATCAGAGGGCTGTGGAGTCTCTTAATGAAGTGGCCCTATATATTTCATTTCCCAAATTCTCCATGCACATTTTTCTAATGCAATTTTAATACTGTGAACTGTCACAAGGATGCTTGTAGGATGTTTTTGTTACAAAGTACTAAATCTCTATTTTTGTTTGTCCCCACAGCTACCCTCCACACCACAGGAATGGCAGTCTGTGGCTTCCCAATTTGCCCAGCGGTGGGATTTTCCAAACTGCGGTGGAGCAATAGATGGGAAACACGTCCGCATTGTGCCCCCACCCCGCTCGGGGTCCTACTATTATAATTACAAGGGTTATCATAGTATTGTGTTGATGGCGGTGGTATCGGCACAGTATGAGTTTCTATATGTGGACGTGGGGAAGAACGGCCGGATGTCTGATGGGGGAGTGTTCGCACGGACTGATTTCTATGATCGTCTCCAAGCTGGTGGTCTGGCATTGCCACCAGATGAAGATAATGTGGAAGGACTTCCGTTTGTGTTCCTAGCGGACGAGGCTTTCGGGCTTGGTCCTCACCTCATGCGGCCTTTTCCCCAGAGGACCCTCACCTCAGAGAGGAGTGTGTTTAATTTTCGGTTGGGCAGGGCTCGGAGGGTAGTCGAGAATGCCTTTGGGATACTCACCAACCGGTTCCGCCTGTTCAGGACATCGATACATCTGGCGGAATATAAATTGGACACCGTTGTATTTGCCTGCTGCATTTTGCACAACTTTTTACGCAGGCACTCCCAGACGTACCTACCCGACATCGGTTCTGAGGCAAGACTACCCTCAGATCCCCTTCCCGGGCTGGACACTGGTCGCGCTGGCTTGGCCCCCCAATCAGCTCGTGAGGTACGCGACAAATATGTTGAGTACTTCATGGGTCGGGGGGCCATTGCTATGCCAGATCATATTTCTTTCTAATTCGGCCCCCAAAGAAAGGAATATTCTAAAAAATAATAAATAATTAGACCATTGGACTTTATACAGTTGTTTGTCAATAATGCTTTTTCTCTTTTTCTGTCTTCCTGGTTCTCTAACTAACTTCTTCAATTGTAATGCATAATTGATTTCTCCACTTTTAGTAACTAACCACATTTTGCACAGTATTCACTCATCTACAAACAGGGTATTGAGTCTAGAAATAAGAAGCAACTCCATTTGTAAATTTTGAGGTCAAGTATTTTAATTTTTGCTTGTTCATGACCCCAAAAATTATTTTATAGTTTTTTCATTACTCCCTGCTTTTGTACTTAGGAGTCTACAAAATTTTTTTTGAATTTTTTTTTTTTCAGGTAATTCAACCAAAAATATTATGCAGATTATACATTTATTAACAAGTTCACTTTTTTTTTTAGCAAATATAGTTAGATTTATTGTTTACATATATATATATATATATATAGATTATTTTTGGTGGGGTGTTTACCGCCTTATTTTTTTTTTTTGGGCATATTTTTTATGCACAAAAAACAATAATTTTTTGACCATTTTTTTTGTTTTTGGTGTGTTTTTCTAAAAGTAAATTTTTCGGTGAGATTTTGGAGTCAAATCTCTACTTCACTAAATTCAGTGATTAGAGAGATTTATAATTCTATATATATATATTTTAAATTTTTTGGCGTTGTTTATTCTTTATGGTCTAAACTTTATAGTATCCCAAAATGTTCAACATGGTCAAAAAGTAACAAAATCCAATTCCAAAAATATAAAAACTCACAACAGCAGTCAGTCATGGTGTGCTTTCACACTGGAACACGCCAAAATTGGAAGATACACACATTCAGTGCAAACTCGCCAAATGTCATTGGTTCAACAGACAAATGGCCACATGTGCTATCTGACATCATGGGTGATCAATGTCTGTGTTCTGTGGGAGCAAACCCTTCCTCTCAACTACTTGAGGATGGAGGAGGGGGTTGGACCCACAAAGCACAGACATTAGATATTCTGTGATGGCAGATAGCACATGTTGGCACACTGTGTGTGTATCTTCAAATTTTGGCGTATTCATTATTCAAACTGTAAAAATGTTTGTGGGGTCGGGGGATGGGCGGGGGGTGTTTCAGTCTTTGACACGGCCCATCATGTCAATAATGTTTTTAAAATTAGATTCGATCACCATCATTCTTTGCCGCATATTGTCCATTTCCGTGCTGCATTCCAAAAGGACATTTGTTACATTCTGTTCCATGAGAAACATCCTTTCACGCATATTGTGCATTTCAGTGCTGCACTCCATTACCTGCTGAATAATTATAGCAGCACTTGCACGTGAAAATATTGGCACACCATCCTCCTCCCCTAAAAAAAATAAAAAAAATGGCATTTACAACATTATTTTTCGATGAGGCCTATCTACATATGTTTTTTTGAAGCAAGCTAGGGTGACACTGACCTGATGGGCTTCTCCTTTCCACCTCTTCGACATCTTCTATCACTCCTCCTTCTTCCACCACCTCCCCATCATCTTCTATCACTCCTCCTTCTTCCACCACTTCCCCATCATCTTGGACTCCTCCTTCATCCATCAATCCACCTTCTTTCAATTCGCCAAATTGTTCTTCCGCCACTTGCCCTTCATCTGCTATAACTTCTAAGTCCAAAATTACTTCTTCCTCCTCTCTTCCTTCCTCCTTTCTTCCTTCCTCCTCTCCTTCCACATCCTCCTCTCCTTCCACATCCTCTTCTCCTTCCACATCCTCTTCTCCTTCCACATCCTCTTCTCCTTCCACATCCTCCTCCTCCTCCACATGTTGAGATGGCAGATTTTGGCCTTGTCTGGCCCTCTCTGCCTCCTCCAAATGCTGGCGACTTCTTTCCCCTGAAATAAACCAAAAAAAATGTAGACTCATCAGCACACAGATATTGGAGAGCATAAATCGCACACATTGCTTAGAAGATGCTTTCATTTAGTTACTTTTATCTTTCACCAAACCTACATTTTGCAATTACTTCTATATGGCAAGCTCTGATCCTGCCCCTTTTTAGCAAAGTGACACACATGGATGTCCCCCCTAAACTGTATTTCTGGGAGACCCTACCAAAACCCATTTTTGATTTGGGGAGACACAGGTGCTCTGCATTGCAGATGTGAAAACATCTGCTTTATTACCACTGTTTTTAGAATGAATCCTGTTTGCCTTTCCCATTCTCATACTTTTTTTTTCTAGAACTAGCTTTTACACAATGTTTACAAACAAAGTTTTTGGCCAGTGAGCCATGTCCAGGTGTGTTGTTCCTGGAATAACCGAGCCTTTCTGAGAAACTATGTGATGTTACGTTGTTTACTAAGAACACTATTTGTAAATATGTAGTTATTTATGTCCTAAAAAATAAATGACAACATGTCTTTAAAATTACAAGCAGGCCAAGGAGGCAGATGGTGAAATATACATGGCAACACATTATTGCAGACAATCACCCCCCCCCCCCAACCCCAATATATATTTACTTACTTTTACGCAGAATTTTAAGTATTTTCTTCATCTTATGTGGCTCCCTCAATTTTAAGTCTGACCATCGTTTCCTCAGCTGTTCCTTGGACCTGGTGATCCCAAACATCCTCTGCATTCTCCTCGCCACCTTGTCCATAATATGTGCCTTTCGGCGGTTAGGGGTCTTGTATGGCCCTAATTCACCATCATAGTCCTTCTTTCGCATGATGTAAACTAACTCCACCATTTCCTGGAACCGCATATTAGTGGCTTTATATCTTCTTTGCCTTGATCGGGACGTCCCTGCCTCTGTCCCTTCACTTGTGGCATGAGAGCATCGTGCCCGCTCGTGTGACATCGCCATCTTTCCTTTCCCACAGAGATTCTGGGCGTGGAAAAGATGAATTCTTACGCCATGGGCGGAGAAGAGGGCGGCGTTTAATACATACGCGGAGTGTAGAGAATGCAAACAACGTGTTTACGTCGGTTACGCGGAGAATCTTCGAGCGCATCCAGAACATACACAGTTAACGCCATATTTCCTAAACTCATTGATTAGGGGCCTCGCAAAGGTGACGAGGGCGGGGTTTAATAAATACGCGGAGTGTTTAAAAGGTTTACGCCGTGATTACGCATCTTACGCGGTAATTAGGCGAGCGTGAGAAACGAGGAGCGAGAGACAGGAAGGTAAGGAAATTAAAAATGTGATCAGCAGAGGCCTTGAAAATGTAGACACATGGGATGGGGGTTTGGGCTGTTGGTTGCACCCTTTTTAAGCTATTCTGTCTATGGGGTACCACAATGTTATTTTGGTTTCCAAATGCTTTTGGACACCTCACAAAATAGAGATGTGAACAATGCTGTACCTCATTGACAAGTTTTTGAATGGTGTATTCAGATCAGGCAAAGTATTGTTCAAGTGTTGGTTGTACAGAGGTCATTAGGAAGTGTCTTTTATGTCATCCATTGTCAGGGGCAGGAGATCTACACATGAAAGAGTGCCTAGATGAAAACTGTCATTTGTAAGCATTGTTTATTTTTATATATTTAAAATATTTACTGCAATGTGAACAATGGCTCTGCATCTAGCAAATCAATGTTTGGTACAAGCAATGCGGCCGAGCTGCCAATCATTGTTTAAACAAGAGAGACTGTGTTTGTAATTAGATATAGGTAATAAATTTGAAGACACATATTAGATCAAGGTCAACGCTGATCCTTTGGAATATTTATTTTTCTGTGGTTTATGTTTTTGTAATCTAGACTCAAAAAGAAATATAATTTTTGAAAAATTACAATGGACCTCCTACAAAGCAAGGAATCTATAGAGGCCTTACTCCAAAAATATCAGGAGACGCCCATCCTGTGGAATTCCAAGCACTCTTTATATTGCAATAAAGAGGTACGAGCGGCAGCACTAGAAGAGCTAGCAAATTATATGCAAACTTGGGTGCCAGGATGCACTGCCAACATGGTGAAGGATAAACTTGCCAACCTCAGAAGCACATACAGGAGAGCATACAAAGCTAATAAAAGCAAAAAATCGGGAGCAGCAGCAAGACAAGCAAAGGAACCCAAACTGTGGTATTATAAACAGATGGCTTTTTTGCGGGACGAAATGGAAGGCAGGAAAACGATGTCCAGTCTTTCTTCCAACCTTTCCTCCATGCTACCTTCCAGCGGACATTCCCCAGATGACCACAGCCCTGCAGAGTCGGAGGAAGAGGGCCTGGCTGACAGAGATGCAGATCTGCCACCCTTCGATGAGGAGGTATAGTAGTTTCCTCTATATTTCTGGCGTAAATAATTCTTGGTGGATTAATGATTAGATATTGTAAAAAAAAAACCAAGCTGGGAAAAAGCAAAAAAAAAGGTGTTCAGACAAATAGGTGTCAGAGATGACAACTGCAGGGGTCAGAAGTAGAGTGTATTCAAGTAATAATGAACAGAAAATACAAAACGAAAAACATGAAAATGAGTGTGGTTTTATTAAGCGAAATTGTAAAAAATGTCCTTTTTTTTCCACACAGGAAGAAGAGATCAGCCAGGAGGTGGCAGATCCTCAGGTGTCTGTCAGCCAGGAGGAGGCCGGGGTCAGTGGCAGCCAGGAGGAGGCCGGGGTCAGTGGCAGCCAGGAGGAGGCCGGGGTCAGTGGCAGCCAGGAGGAGGCTGGGCCCAGTGGCCTGCAGCAGGTCCACCCGGCCAGGAGAACCACCACCAGCCAGTCTTCTCCCCCCCAGGTGAGGCCATCAGGCCGAAGGAGGCAGTTGAGGCCTGTGGAGGAGGCAAGCCTCCGCATGATCCAGGAGGCAAGCGCCATCATGAGGGCCCCCCTCAACCCCACAGAGGCCTTCAGTGCCTCATTGGCCCATGATTTAAATGAAGGGGAGGAGGACCAGAGAAGACTGGCAAAGGCCCTGATGAACCAGGTCCTTTGGTGGATGCAGAGGGGCCTGCTGACCCCAGACACTGGGCTATGTGACCCGGCCCGGCTTGCGGAACACCATCCTCCTGCTGCCACATCAACCCCACCTGCAAGACCCCGTGTTCGATCCGCTGGAAGGCTGCCTGGAGGGAAGGCTGGAAAGAGGAGGAAACGTTGATTTTCTGCCTTCCATTTCCTTCCACATAAAGGACATCTTGTTTGTACTACCACAGTTTGGGTTCCTTTGTTTGTGTGCTGCTGCTTCATATTTTTGTGTTTGGCTCCTGAGGCTTGGAAGTTTATCCTTCACCATGTTGGAAATGCAAGTTTGCATATAGTTTGCTATCTATTCTAGTGCTGCCGTTCTTTTTATTTTTTGTGATGACATTTGCCTGAATAAAAGGCTTTTTGCTTTCATTTGAAAACATGTCTATTGTTTGTTATACTGTGGGGATTATTAGGCAGCAAACCTTTAATAAATATACAATGGGTAATTTACAAAGGACACACTCCTTGGGGGGGGGGGACATTTGGTGTGCCAACATGGTTTAATATTCTCTAATGAAACACCAAAAAAAAAAAAAAAAAAAAAAAAAATTGAAAAAAAAATGTAAAAAAAATATATTTTAAATGGTGACATAACTAGAAACAACAAAAAAAAAAATATATGCACATTCCTTTACAAAAATGACTACTATAAATTATGGAGGACCACCAACCAAAACACACGTCTGGCATAGAAAACATTATTAAAGGATTACATCACAAGCAAGAAATGTGACATTTCAGTATGGGACAACTCTATTGAAATTGCATCAGCAAGAGAACGGGGTTATTCTAGCAAGAGAAGAATTAATAAAACGAGGCTTGAAAATGTGGTTTAGTGCGCCTTTTTAAGACATTGTTCTCTTGCTAGAATAAAAGGTTTCTAATGACGAATGTGCCATATCCCAAACAAACGTGAGTTTTACCTGAACGAGCGCTCCCGTCTCCTCATTTGGACTGAGCATGCGCAGGGTTTTTGTACGCTGCTTTTGTGTACAGACGACCGAACATGTCTGACGGACACGATTCCAGCAGACTGTTTTAAAGCAAGACCAGGAAACAGTTGTTCGTTGGAAAACGGTCTGGCCGACGATTGTTTGCTGGAATTCTGTACGTTACTGCCTACACACGAACGAACATGTCCGCTGAAACTGGTCCGCGGACCAGTTTCAGCAGACATGTTTGGTCGTGAGTACGGGGCCTTAGATGAACCAACATTCAGCCTTGACACCGTGCCTTGACACCGAGCTACTGGCGTTGTGTTAGAACATACTGCCAGTCACGAGTAGATAATCATAATAATGTAGTCACAAAAATAAAGTGCATATATTTTTTGCTGGTAAGCAAGGGGGAAGATCCAAGAGAGGCTCGGCTAGCACACCAGAATGTATATACTGGTAAGGTAAACCAGTGTATGTTAAAGGCAGCAGGACCTCAGTCCAATATAATGCCTAAGGTTAAACTCAGAGCCTTGGCGTCTGGATAGCAGAGTGTGAGCAGCTAATCTCCTGGGTCCCCAATAGTAATCGGTATATGTATAATTTTTTTTTTTTTTTTTTAACTTTTCTATAATAAAAACCCTTAAGCTCTGTACACACGATCGGTTCGTCTGATGAAAATGGACGAACCGATCGTGTGTGGGCCCCATCGGTTTTTTATTCATCGGTGAAAATAAATAGAACCTGTTTTAAATTTATCTTATGGTTAAAAAACAATAGAAGAAAATGATCATCTGTGGGTAAATCCATTGGTCAAAATTCGACGCATGCTCAGAATCAAGTCGACGCATGCTCAGAAGCATTGAACTTCATTTTTCTCAGCACGTTGTTGTGTTACGTAACTGCGTTGGACACGATCAGATTTTTAACCGATGGTGTGTAGGCAAGACTGATGAAAGTCAGCTTCATCGGATATCCGATGAAAAAATACATCAGATTAGATTCCATCAGATATCCGATCGTGTGTACAGGGCTTTAGCATTTTACAATACTTACCTGTGTGCCTCTAAATGTCCAATTTCCATAGCTCTTAGTTTAAATTACATACATTATCGGGATGTTGGAACACTGTTACTGCTGTATCCACAGTGTCACCCTGTGAGGATACACATAAAAACTAAACTTTCCCTCAAGGGTTCTACTTACAGCAGAACACAGAATGCTCCTTGCACATCACTCTTCTCTTACTTTGCTAATTAACTCATCCATTTCTTTATGCATTCTTGTGTGTTGATGAAAACGACCTGCTCATATCCTCCCTGTAGTCATTAGGATAATAATTTCATCCCATAAAAAGAGAATATATAAAAGCAAAAACTTTTATTAAAATATCTTTTAAACGGGGGCATGGCCTGCCCATCCTGAGCTCCAGTGCCATCCTGTACCTGCCTAGCGGGACCCCCTGAGGACCCTGCACGCCTGTGGCCGCAAATCCCCGATGCGGAAATAGACAAATTCACTAAAACATTTTTGCATGGACATTGTTTTCTGCTAGAAAAATTATAGCCAGACAGTGGATGAGACCCACTCCCCCCAGCTTCAACGACTGGAAACTAGATATAAATAACACACTTCCCTACAAAAAGTTCATATACATTAACAGAGGTTGTCCAGATAAGTACAACAAAATCTGGGATAGATGGCTTGAGTCCACAGACACATGCACTGAGGGTCCGTAAACCTATATATTCTTCTAGCGTACAATCCCATGAATAGCGTAGACATAAGGTTTTCCACTCATTTATAGCTACTGAGTCCATTGTTTGATCTGAATGCGTTTTTTGATCTACTGTGCCTATATGTGTATAAGCCATATTTATTTTTTTATGCTTTTCTCCAGTATTGCCTTGTAACTTGCAGAACTATGGGGCATATCCACAAAAAACGGGCTTAACTTAACTTTTCAGAGTTAAGTTACACTGCCGCAAATCTCCCAAGTTAGGTGCCGATCCTCAAAGCACTTACCTGGAAATTTTCGGCAGTGCAACTTAACTCCGTCCGGCGCAAGGCGTTCCTAATACAAATGGGCGATTCCCATTTAAATTAGGCGCGCTCCCGTGCCGGATGTACTGCGCATGCCCGCGATGTACTGCGCGTACATCGCGTGTTTTTACGATACGCCAAGTTTTGAGGATCGCGCCGGGTAAAAAAGTTGCGTCGGGAAAAAAAAAGATACGGCGAAAAAAAAAAATTCAAATTGAAAAAAAAAACGCGTCGCGAGGAAGAAGGGTCTGCTTTTACATGGTGTAAACAGTTTACACTTTGTAAAAGCAGCCCTAATTTTGCACTTGCAAACTAAAACTTACGGGGAAAAAACGAAGCTGAAAAGCTTTGTGGATCGCCGTAAGTCCTAATTTGCATACGCCACCCGGCATTTCGACACGAAATGCCCCCAGCGGCGGATGCGGTACTGCATCCTAAGATCCGGCAGTGTAAGTCAATTACACATGCCGGATCTTAGTCCTAACTATGGGAAACTGATTCTGTGGATCAGTTCCATAGTTAGGACCAGGGATACGACGGCGTAACAGCAGTTACTCCGTCGTATCCCTTTTGTGGATATGCCCCAATGTTTCAAATGTAAATTGTTCAATAAAAACATTTAAAAAAATAAATAAAAATCTTTTAAACATGTTACACAAAAATGCCCTATCAGCACAGAAAAACAAAAACATATAATATAAATATTACATTTAGTTGCAAGCAAATACAGTAGCTTAATGTCACTGTTTAAACCTGCAGAAGAAGTAGTATCCAATATATATATATATATATATATATATATATATATATATATATATATATATATTATATTATGAATATTCTATGGCTAAAGTTGCCACTTTGCCAGTCTATCTTACACTCAATCTCCCAAAACGTTGTACTTATTTGATTCGATTACAAAACAGTTTAAAATGTTTGGAAAGTGGATATTTATTGCTTCCTTTCAAAAGCTTTCCCTGACTTTTGGTTAGGAAAACAAATACTCTGAGGGTCGCACAATAAGTTCAAAAGGGCCACATGCATCCCTAGGACAGTATGTTGAGCGCCAAGTGTTTAGGTGTACTTTAATGGAAAGAGCAAGCATATCTATTTGCAGAAAATGTCACTGAACATTTAGGGCAGTGCCCCCTTTAAATTCTAATGCATTTTACAAAGTTTGACCATCGTTCTAAGTATGTATAAAAATGCATAGCTTTGAAAAATCAAATTGATGTGACCTAATGCATGTACTTGCTTTTATGCATATTAGTAAATGATGATGCAAATGTATGCAAGAACACACCCTGTGATGTCTATCTGGTCAATTTATGGGTGAAGGGTTTAAAAAGTATTAACACCGAACTTGACAATTTAAACTATGTAAGTTCTAGCTGAGAATGTGCAAATAGTGCATAATGAAAATAAATTAGGGAATATTGGCAATCAATTTACAAGGTAGACATTCTGGAAGATGTACAATTCTCTTCTGACATACTGCTTAAATTTGGAAACTAAGCTGTTTGTGACCCTTAACAAATAGCTTATATAAAATTAAATGGTCTTGGTAATTTTTTTATTTAAAGCCTATCTCCAGGAAAAAAACATTACTCCCTCATGATAACTAAACTCCATAGTTACTTACCTGAACCATCGCTCATCTACCTCTACAGGTTGAAGGGGCTAGTGATTACTATATTTTGCTTGCTCCCCATTGCTGTTCTCCCATTTGGTAATGTTACCACTGTCCTTGTAAGGACATGATGCCAGTCTTTTAAAAAAAACCTTTGTGGACCCTACAGATAAGGGCCCGGATTCACAACGGAGTTACGACGGCGTATCTCCGGATACGCCGTCGTAACTCTGAGTTGCGGGGTGGTAACTATGCAACTGATTCATAGAATCAGTTACGCATAGATTTCCCTAAGATCCGACCGGCGTAAGTGTCTTACACCGTCGTATCTTAGGCTGCATATTTACGCTGGCCACTAGGTGGCGCTTCCGTATATTTAAGAGAGGAATATGCAAATTAGGTAGTTACGCCGATTCAGAAACGTATGTCCGGCCGGTGCATTTTTTTACGTCGTTTACGTTAGGCTTTTTCTGGCGTAAAGTTACCCCTGCTATATGAGGCGTATCCTATGTTAAGTATGGACGTCGTTCCCGCGTCAAATTTTGAAAATGTTATGTCGTTTGCGTAAGTTGTTCACGAATAGGGCTGTACGTAAGTTACGTTCACGTCTAAAGCATTGACGATTTGCGGCGTAATTTCGAGCATGCGCACTGGGATTCTTTCACGGACGTCGCATGCGCCGTTCGTAAAAAACGTCAAATACGTGGGTTCACACTAAATTTGAATAAAACACGCCCACATCATCCACATTTGAATTAGGCTGGCTTACGCCGGACCACATACGTTACGCCGCCGTAACATAGGGCGCAAGTTCTTTCTGAATACAGAACTTGCGCCCTAATTTACGGCGGCATAACGTATCTGAGATACCAATGTATCTGAATTGGGCCCAAGGGCTACAAAAATTTGAAGGACATTATTCATCTTTGATCAGGTAGGTAGGAAGGGAAGAAAAAGTTAAAGTAGTACTATAGTACTATAGCCTTTTTTTTTTTTTAACCTTAATGCACTCACAACATAACAGTGTGCCAGTGCTTGTTTTACCCCCATGTCCCCAAAACCTGACCTGCTGTCCATCTCACCACCATCATGTCCATACTGATTCAAGCTGTTCAGCCAAAATTCCTGGTAACAGATGAGAGTTGAAACTAGGGGAGTGATTGCTACCTGTTAGGAACAGAAGTGAGGGATCAAGGACATGGCTTGCCAGGAGAGGTGAGGGGAGCAGTTCAGGGACCAGCAAGGGAGCCAATAAATATGAAACTATACACCTTATGCATGTCTGAACTTTTTGAACTAACATTTTCAATAAAAAAAAGGGTTTAGTAATACTTTAATGTAAAGTACCTGTATATCAGATGCCACATAATTATTGGTCTATCATTATACCTAGAATGTCCACTTAACAATAAATTACCACTTTTTTTCTATAGTATTTATATTTTATTTTTTTAATATATATTTTTTTTCATATGTTTTTAGTTAAAATGTATTCCACATTGCCATGCAGACCAAACTCTGACCAGCAAAAGTGACTGGCTTTAATCAAACTTTAACACTTTCAAAGGTGCTAACATTGATCAGCTTTTATTCAAATGGAAGGACTTACCCCCTTTCTGACCAAGCCCTTTTTTGTGATATGGCACTGTGTCGCTTTAACTGACAATTGCGTGGTCGTGCGACGTTGTACCCAAACAAAATTGAAGTCCTTTTTTTCCTACAAATAGAACTTTCTTTTGCTGGTATTTTATCACGGTTTTTATTTTTTGCACTATAACAAAAAAAGAGTGACACTTTTGAAAAAAAAGCAATATTTTTTAACTTTGCTATAATAAAAATCCCCCAAAAATATATAAAACATACTTTGGTAAAAAAAAATTGCAAAAAGCATATATTGATTGGTTTGCGCAAAAGTTATCGCATCTACAAAATAGGACATAGGTTTATGGCATTTTTATAATTTTTTTTTTATTAGTAATGGCAGAGATCTGTGATTTTTATCATGACTGCAACATTGCGGCAGACAGATCGGACACTTTTGACACTATTTTGGGACCATTGACCTTTATACAGCGATCAGTGCTATAAAAATGCACTGATTAATGTGTAAATGTCACCGGCAGGGAAGGGGTTAAACACTAGGGGCTGAGAAAGTGGTTAACTGTGTTCCCTCAGTGTGTTCTAACTGTAGGGGGGGTGGACTCACTAGAACATGACAGAGATCACTGCTCATGATCACTGGGAGCAGTAGGTCCCTGTCATGTTGCTAGACAGAACAGGTAAATGCCTTGTTTACATAGGCATCTCCCCGTTCTGCCTCTCCGTGCCACGTTCACGGACCACTGGGGGACATCGAGTGCGCTGGACGCATGGGCACGCTCATGTGGCACGCACGCCCTTTAGCCGCCGATGACGGAGTGACGTACAACGTTTTTCGCACCCGTGCCACTTTGTCGACGTATATCGGTGTGAGCCGGTCGACAAGTGGCTAAAGCTGTTTTAATAAGAAACAAAACTTGTCTTACTGCTGAGCTGTAAAAAGGATTTAATTTCTTTGTCGCTTACCTAAAGTCCATAAAATATTGCCCTGTGGACAAGGTAACTAAATCACTTACTTGAAACAGGTATGTAGATCAGGAAAGTCAGAGAAAAGTAGTCCATAAATGCACCCTTGATCTGAATCACTGATCTAAAGTATTGAAGCCAGAAAGTCAGTATGATAGACAGAAAACCAACATATTTAAAAGTAGTGATCAGCAATGGTAGATTGATTCCATGTTTTTGTGATGTCAGGTTACTTTTAAATAACCAGTTAGGCATTGGTACAACATTTTATTGATATGCTCATATGTATATTCTACTCAGTACTGCCTATTCTTTCAGACACTTTTGCATATACTCCTATAGCTAGATTCAGAGAGAGTTAGGCCGGCGTATCAGTAGATACGCCGACCTAACTCAGAATCTGTGCCGTCCTAAGTTTAAGTGTTAAGTTTAAGTTAAGTTTAAGTTCTCAAACTGAGATACACTTAAACCTAGCTAAGATATGACAGCCTGCGCCGTCGTATCTTAGGGTGCAATATTTAGGCTGGCCGCTAGGTGGCGCTTCCGCTGAGTTTGGGGTAGAATATGTAAATGAATAGATACGCCTATTCACGAACTTACGTGCGCCCATCACAGTAAAGATACGCCGTTTACGTAAGGCGTTTTCAGGCGTAAAGTTATTCCATCAAATAGCTGGACTAGTCAATGTTAAGTATGGCCGTCGTTCCCGCGTCGAAATTTCAAAATTATACGTCGTTTGTGTAAGTCGTCCGTGAATAGGGCTGGACGTAATTTACGTTCACGTCGAAACCAATACGTCCTTGCGGTGTACTTTGGCGCAATGCACACTGGGATATGTACACGGACGGCGCATGCGCCGTTCGTAAAAAACTTCAATCACGTCAGGTCACCCCCCATTAACATAAAACACGCCCCCTCAGCCTAATTTGAATTAGGCGTGCTTACGCCGGCCCCATTTACGCTGCGCCGCCGTAAGTTAGGAAGCAAGTACTTTGTGAATACAGTACTTGCCTCTCTGACTTAAGGCGGCGTAGCGTAAATACGATACGCTACGCCGCCTTAAAGTTGCGGCAATCTACCTGAATTCAGCTACTAGTGACTAACACATGGTCTGCAGGCCTCAGCACTCAGGGCTAGATTCAGGTAGACTTACGACGGGCGTATCAGTAGATACCCCGTCGTAAGTCCGAATCCCCGCCGTCATATATTTAAGCATATTCTCAAACTGAGATCCGCTTAAATATTGCTAAGATACGACCGGCGTAAGTCTCCTACGCCGTCGTATCTTAGCTGCCTATTTTCACTGGCCGCTAGGGGCGTGTTCGCTGATTTATGCCTAGAATATGTAAATCAGCTAGATACGCCTATTAACGAACGTACGCCCGGCCGTGGCAGTAAAGATACGCCGTTTACGTAAGGCGTTTTCAGGCGTAAAGATAAACCACCAAAAAGATGGCGCAGCCAATGTTAAGTATGGACGTTGGGACCGCGTAAAAATTTTCACGTTTTACGTCGTTTGCGTAAGTCGTCCGTGAATGGGGCTGGGCGTAAGTTACGTTCACATCGAAACCAATGAGCCTTTGCCGCGTAATTTGGAGCATGCGCACTGGGACACGTCCACGGATGGCGCATGCGCCGTTAGTAAAAAACGTCATTTACGTGGGGTCACAATGAATTTACATACAACACGCCCACATCTTCCACATTTGAATTAGGCGGGCTTACACTGGCCCAGTTACACTACGCTGCCGTAAGTTAGAGCGCAACTTCTTTGTGAATACAGGACCTGCTGCTCTAACTTACGGCGGCGTAGTGTATCTGAGATACGCTTATGCCCGCCTTAATCTCTCTGAATCTAGCTTTCAGTGTGTAGTTCACTGTTCTTCTTACCTCAATTAAAGCTAAACATCAGGGTTGATATATTTTACAAAACTACATTGGGCCAACTTGGCCATTTTAGAAATTATATATACAGTAGCCCTACAGAACAAACAGTACACAGTTCACATGTGGTTTATCTGCTTAACTGCAGACAGGAAAATTTATTCAGGGAAGAAGACATAGAGCAGTGGTTCTCAACCTTCTAATGCTGTGACCCCTTGATAACATTTCCCAAGTTGTGGGGACCCCTAATGGTAAAATAATTATTGTAGCATGGGTTGTCAGCACTCAAGGCAAGACAAGTAATTTGCGCCCCTAACCCACATACATTTAGCGCTACCTGAGTTCTTTTAATGGCAACTATAATCACAGGTAGTGTTACTGTGTCTCTGGCTTTATTGTGTCTCCGACTTTGTGGTGTCTCGTAGCAGTGACAGCTATGACTAAGCATTGTTCATCAATGGGAAACGCGTCAGCTCTATTACCCCACTGTTTGCTGTTTTTTTGCTTTTCTAGTGTTTTTTACTAGAATAAAAGGCACAACTTTTCATTTTATTTTTACATCTTATTGGAGTGCGGCTGTCCATAATTCTTCTTTTTTCATTTATGCTCTGTGCATTGCCTGCACCCATCGGGTTTTGAGCCATACATCCACCACTGAAGTGTACGCATCTGGAGCGGCGGTTTCCTTTTTCTATTCTCGTAGCAGTGACACCTATGCCGAAATCAGGAGATAGGGTCTCCTCCAGCCCCTCCCACTTCACTTTCCTCACCAGTCAGCTGACCTCTAGTCTTTGCCCCCCAGCAATGCCGTGAACTGAATGGGTGCCTGTGAAGAGGCTGAGTGGGCGGCTGCGGGCTCCAGAAAAGCCCAGCTGGGTGGGCACAGGATCCAGGGATAGCCCTGCTGGGTGGCTGCAAAAAGGCTGGGAGAGGGGTGTGGGCTTCAGGAATAGCCCAGGATTATGTGACCCCTGACAAATCATCATTTGACCCCCCAGGGGGTCTCAACCCCCAGGTTGAGAACCACTGACATAAAGTATAGTAATATATGCAACTAAAAACGTATAAACACTGCCATCTACTGGCTGAAGAATATATATGTAGTTGTACAAAAATTAACAATGGAAAGCAAATGTATTCCAACAGGTCCAATATAAATATGCATATTTGATACCTGCTCAGCCTCAGTGTAAATCTCTAAAGTAGCCCAAGCTACTACAGGAGGGATGGTCCTGATGTTCGAGTCAAATGTAAGTGCCTTTGGCCAATCATGGCTCACTCCACAATATATAAGGCTGCTTACCCACGGCAGTTGTGCATAGTGCGATCTGTAGTTGTTGTTCAAAAATAAATGAACAATGTGTTCCAACAAAGCCACTCAACAACTATTCCTTATATTAGTCCCATTTCAGATCTCAGTTCTATAAATCATTTTTTTTGTAAGCGGTTTTGTCAAAGCATCTGCAATCATGTTATTTGCTTAACAATACGTAAACACAATTACATTTTTTTCAACCAGATCATGAATGTAATGATGCCTGATGTCAGTATGCTTTATTCTTGAATTGATCTTCTCATTGAGGGCAAGTTTGAAAGTGTTCTCATATAAGATTGTAGGCTGGGATATTGTCTCTTCAAGATCTTTAAGCAATTGACATAACCACACAGCTTCTTGGCTGGCATAGGCAGCAACAATGTATTTTGCCTCTGTAGAAGACAAAGCTACTGAGGTCTGCCTCTTTCTGGACTAAGATATAGGACTGTTTTCTAAATTGAACAAGTAACCACTTGTACAACCAGTATTTAGGTCACCTGCCCAATAGTCCACATATCCTACACGGTTCAAATCATAAACTGCAGATAGCTTCAGACTCATATCTTTTTTGTTTTAAGATATCTCAGGACTCTCTTGCTTGATGTCCAGTCTCTTTGACGTGGTTCATTCACACATCTACAAAGAAGCGACATGGCAACTGCAATGTCTGGACTTGTAGTGGTTGCAATATATACTGTAGCAAAGACCCCACTGCTTGTCTGTACTGATCATTAGTAGGAAAAATATCCTCATTCCCTTCTGTTTTTAGGTACAGTATGTTGTGCCCATGGGAGCACTTCAGTGGCAGCCCGTCTATAGGGGGCGCATGGGCGCCGCACCCCCCCCCCCCCCCCCCCCACACACACACACACACACACACCAGGCAGTAACAAAAAAAATTATATATATATTTTTTTTAAATGTCCCTTTAAGATTTTTTTTTTAAATGTACTGTGTGCGGGCACCGGGCGCAGTACACTATGGGAACCGCCACGTCTATGCAATCACAAGATTGCAGACAAGGCGCTTAATTTGGGTGCTTTTAACCCGCCGCTGAGCACTTCCGCTTGCGACTGTAGTATGTATTACTATGGCCGGGAGCTTTGATGGACAGGCGAGTTAGGATGTCACTTCCGGTTTTCCCTGTGTCATGGCCCCGAGTCGGAAGCATGAGGAGCAGACTCCACCACTGCCGCTGGCTTCAAAAAAGAAACAACATTGGTAATCCCTGCAGTCCAGAGGGGAGCACACCACAGCAGCCTGCCTGAACAAGTAAGTGCCGGACCTCCTAGTGCGGGGGTTCATCCATTGTAAGTGACACTGGGACTCTTCTCCTTTCCTCTGCTCTATACAGTACTCGCTCTGTGTTTAAGCTGGGAGACTTTATAAATAGTTGTTGGTGGCAGTGTGTGTCTGGAGACTGGAGAGGACTCGGGAGTTTGTTTTTTCGGGCTGTGTAAGGTTGGTGTTATACTTGTTTTTTCCGACTCTGGAGCAGCAAGGACAGCTGCAGTGTCTCTGCCTTTGCTTTCCTGATAATATCCTCCGCCCCCCTTTCCCCCTGCATGTAGTCAGGAGTGTTTGGTCAGTCTTGTCAGCAAGATGAAAGAGTGAGGAAGACATTCTCTAAAATTGTTTCACCTCCAACCTGTTCACACTGTGCTCTGTGTGTACTGTAACCTCTGGTGTTTGCTGCAGAGCTTGTAAGCTTGCATGGAGTAGAGCTTCTGCTGAAGGGGAAGAGTGGGGGGATTGGTGTTTATGTCTGTCTAATGCTGGGTAGCCTGAATGGTCTACCAGATATTGTTTGCGTTGTGCTGAGGTCCTTTCTCCTGACATTTGCTAGGTGTACTTGGATTAGGAAACACCATAGCTGTGTAACAGCCAGGCACTTGTTGATCTCCTTGAAATGAGATCTTCCATTTCAATAAGAGTCAGTGGATCAGTCAGTTGAAGTTTGCTGTGGTGCACCAAAGCTGACCTGTATATTCTCACAGCAGAATAATTGAAGAAAACTCAGGGCATGATTATATACAAGCATTTATTGGCACATTATTTTAAAGCATTTTGATGAATTCACATTTGCTTTTGTGTATTTGGCATCTTTGATGCTATAACACTAGAAGTAATACGTGTATATGTATTTCCATTTAAATATCCTGACATTGTAGTGTGCTGCTATTTGGTATTACACTCAGCACAGTGGGCCAGATTCACAAAGAGATACGACGGCGTATCTCCTGATACGCCTTCGTATCTCTGAGATCCGACGGTCGGATCTATGCGACTGATTCATAAGAATCAGTTACGCATAGATCTCCCTTAGATCCGACAGGTGTAAGTGACTTACACCGTCGGATCTTAGGCTGCAATCTTCCGCTGTCCGCTAGGTGGCTTTTAGTGTTTTACTCGCGACGAATATGCAAATGAGGAGATACGCCGATTCAGAAACGAACGCCCGCCCGCCGCTTTTTTTTTACGTCGTTTGCGTTCGGCTTTTTCCGGCGGGTAGTTACCCCTGCTATATGAGGGGTAGCTAATGTTAAGTATGGCCATCGTTCCCGCGCTGAGTTTTGAATTTTTACGTCGTTTGCGTAGGTCGGTCGCGAATACGGATGGCCATAATTTACCTTAACAACGAAAACAATGATGTCCTAGCGACGTCATTTGGAGCATGCGCACTGGGAAATTTTGCCGGCGGCGAATGCGCAGTTAAATCGGCGCGGGGACGCGCCTGATTTAAATTGTACACTCCCCCTAGCCGTGGAATTTGAATTCCGCCGGGGGAGTTACGAACCGCCGGCACAAGTTTGGAGGTAAGTGCTTTGTGAATACTGCACTAGCCTCGCAAAATTGCGCCGACGGATCGTAAATCACATAGATTACGCGGATCTAAAGATCCGCTAATCTATGTGAATCTAGCCCAGTGGGTTTTTTTTGTGCACAAATTGATGAGACAGACTGCATTTGATGGGACACAGGCTGCATTTGATGGGACACAGGCTGCATTTGATGGGACACAGGCTGCATTTGATGGGACACATGCTGCATTTGATGGGGCACAGGCTGCAGTTGATGGGGCACAGGCTGCATTTTATGGGGCACAGGCTGCATTTGATGGGACACAGGCTGCAATTGATGGGACACAGGCTGCAATTGATGGGACACAGGCTGCAATTGATGGGACACAGGCTGCAGATGCTAACCACACCACTTTAGAGCTACGCCCACTATTTCGCTGAAACCACGCCAATTTCTGCCAAGTGGGAGGGGTAAAAAAGGAAGGGCGGGGTCTGACCCCCCCCCATCCTTAAACTTCACCAGCCGCCACTGGAGCACTTGGAGCACTTGCTTCTTTGGCTTCAGTCCTCCCAAACTGCTAAGGCACTGTCTCAATATGTCATATCCCCAAGATCTTTAGTTTTGCTGTCTGCAGTCAAATTTACAATTTACTCATTCTATTAGTGAGCAACAATCAAGTCATCCACATAGAGTAAAATATACATATATATTTTGAATTTACACATTTTGAGTATAGACATGGGTCAGCTATAGGGATGAGCCGAACACCCCCAAGTTCGGTTCGCACCAGAACACACGAACAAACAAAATATTTGTGCGAGCATGCACACACTGTTAAAGTCTATAGGACACGAAGATGAAAAATCAGAAGTGCTCATTTTAAAGACTTATGCCGCGTACAAATGGTCTTTAAAAAACGATCGTGTGTAGGCTCCTGAGCATTTTTCTCGACGTGAAAAATGGGCATTCAAAATTTAGAACATGCTCTCTTTAGAGCGTGACCCATGACATCCCTGCTAACATAGAAGTGACATGTGCGCTTCACCCACTCCGCTCTTCAAACTAGGAAGCTGCTACGGTGTCTGCAAGGATTCCCCTGCTCTCCATGGATGGCTGGATCTGGTGATAGCGCTCTCTGGGGCCCCTTAATGCTCATTTTATTGTGATTTGATGTACGTAGATAGGTTTAAGGGGGCTTTCAGTGTATGGGCTACTTTGGATTAATAAACAGGATTACACTACATTGCTGTTCCTTGTTTTTATGACCTTGTGTGGAACTCCTGTGCCTGCTGTCCCCGCCTGCTGGTGATGGTCCGTGATGAAGTGGCTGATGTATTCGCTTACTTAAGGCTCTGATTTTCAGTCTTTTGGTGAGTTTAACCCCCTTGGGGAGAGTGCATCACACAGTGGATTGAGATCATTGTTTTTTCCTGGTGGAAGGTGCACGCTAGGATTACTACTACAGAGATTCCATTCAGCACTTTGTATTGTTTACATCACCTTGACTGCATCTAATGCCCTGTACACACGATAGGTTAGTCTGATGAAAACGGTCTGATGGATTTTTCCATCAGTTATCCGATGAAGCTGACTGATGATCAGTCATGCCTACACACCATCAGTTAAAAAACGATCGTGTCAGAACGTGGTGGCGTAAAACACAACGACGTGCTGAAAAAAATGAAGTTCAATGCTTCCAAGCATGCGTCAACTTGATTCTGAGCATGCGTGGATTTTTAACCGATGGACGTACCCACAGACGATTATTATTTTCTATAGGTTTTTTATCCATCAAATAGTTTTAAAACAAGTTCCTATTTTTTTAACCTATGGATAAATAACCGATGGGGCCCACACAGGATCGGTTTAGTCTGATGAAAACGGTCAATCAGACCATTTTCTTGTACAAAGAGTTTTATTGAAAAAGGTACATCAACAAACAAAAAGAATACAAAAGAGAAAAAGACAGTGGTGGACACAGCATCAAACATCAGAACAGATAGTCCGTAGACCTGAGATCAATCCGGCTTCTAGGGATCCAAAAGCGAATCCAGAAGACCGGCAATAAAATGTCCTCAACTCCAGTAGCCTGCTAAATTAACCTAATGCTGGCTTAGGTAACATACCGGCTAACACGCCGGGGTAAATGTAGAACTTAAAAGCAAAATTGCTATATGATACACAACATTACCAAAATAAAAATAAATAAAAAAAGATAAAGATAATAAATAAAATAACAAACCAAAAATTTAAATTCAAGCAGGCACATAGCAGAGGATATCAGTTTTTCAAAATATAAAATAAATAATGCATCCTGTGTCCAGGGCCGACAGGACCAAGCCCGAGGGCCCAAGCCACAAAGAACAAAGAAAGAGAGGATGAAAAGAAAGAGAGCCAACTAGATAAGTAGCATGAGCAAGTAGCAATGAAGAGAAAGAGGAAAAGAAATAGAGAAAAGAAAATAGAAAAAAGAAAGAAAGAAAAATAGAAAGAAAGAAAGAAAGAAAGACAGAAAGAAAGAGAGAAGGGGGTCCACGGGGCGGGGGGAACAGAGACCTATCAAAGAGAAAGTAGTGTTGGGTTAAATCGTGAAGGGTGGTTGTGAGCCACCCAGGGTTGCCATACCCTGAGAAATTTATCGTGGGTATCTGCTAACACAGCAGTGAGTTTCTCGTTAACCATAATATCATTAATGCAGTTTTTAACTGCTTCGAAACTGAGAACCGGGGTCTTCCAGGCCCTTGCAATGATCAATTTAGTTGCAGTAAAAACATGCGCCGCCAGCTGGCGTTCAGGGCGGAGAAGCTCCGTGATCGGTTTCCATAAAAGGGCCTCAAAAGGGTCCTTCTTTAGGTTGGTATCAAAGAGGTTGCGGAGCAACGCATAAACTCTAACCCACAATCTGCATACCCTGGGACAGGTCCACCCGATATGTGCCATGGTACCCTCCTGAGAGCATCCACGGAAACACAAAGGGGAATAAGAAGGTATGAAACTCGCCAGTCTGGCCGGGGTACAGTACCACCTATAGAACACTTTATAAGCGTTCTCCTGAAAAAGAACATTGGTAGAGCATTTAGACAATGCCATGGTCATAGCCTGCCAATCTTCCGGATCGAGTTGCCTCCCAAGTTCAGCCTCCCACTGAAGGTGATAAGGTCTCAAGGGCGGTCTCCTAGAGTTTATAATCGCTGTATAAATGAGAGATATGAGTCCCGGGGATTGGGGGCGTGATCTACACAAGCTTTCAAAGGGGGTCATGGTATAGGGGGTAGGTTGGGATCTGGTTAGGCGCTGGAGGCCATCAGACCATTTTCATCAGACTAACCTATCGTGTGTACGCAGCATAAGACTTTCTTTATTCAGTGTTTTTTACCACAAGTCTATCATTATTGATTTTTTAGCGCTGTTTTGTGTGTTTTAATACTACAGAGACTGAACTGTTTTATTCTTATACCGTGTTTTTATTTTCCTTTTAATTTTTAAATGGCTGCTCAATGGTTGTATATTGAAAAATATTTTACTATTCTTGTCTCTGTTGGTGCTTTTTAGGCCTTGTACACACGATCAGTCCAATCTGATGAAAACGGACTGATGGTCTGATGGTCTGATGGTCTGATGGATTGATGGTCTGATGTGCCTACACACCATCGGTTCAAAAAACGATCGAGTCCAACGCGGTGACGTAAAACACAACGACGTGCTGAAAAAAATTAAGTTCAATGCTTCCAAGCATGCGTCGACTTGATTCTGAGCATGCGCGGGTTTTGAACCAATGCTTTTGCGTACTAACCATCGGTTTTGACCGATCGGTCATCAGTCCGATTTTAAAGCAAGTTCTAAATCTTTGGTCTGAAGGACAAAAGTCAGATGGGGCATACACACGGTAGGTTTGGACTGATGCAGTTTCAGTCCGTTTTCATCAGTTTGGACTGATCGTGTGTACAAGGCCTTAGGGATCTGTGGGTTTGATTTGGCGCTGAGTGCGTGTTCTGCAGCCCTTTATTTACACCCCTGTATATATATATTACATTTTGCTATAATAAATATCTCCAAAAAAAAAATGTTTTCACCAGTTTAGGCCAATATACATTCTTATACACATTTTTGTTAAAAAAATGCAATAAGCGTATATTGATTGATTTGTGTAAAAGTTATAGCATCTACAAACTATGGGAAAGATTTATGGCATTTTTATTATTATTTTTACTGGTATTGCCGGTGATATGCAATTTGTAGCAGTACTGCGCAGTGCGGCGGACAGATCAGACACTTTTGAAACTATTTTGGGACCTTTGACATGTATACAGTGATCAGTGCTATAAAAATGCACTGATTACTGTGTAAATGTCACTAGTAGGGAAGGGGTTAAACACTAGGTGCGTGATCCGGTCGGCAAGTGGTTAAATATTGTGCCTGGGGCGTCCCCGTAGTCTGCCTCTAAAGTAGCGCATCTTTCTCATGTTTATTACAGTACGTCAGCAAAATGCAATTTCTAAAGGAAAAAAAGCCATTTAAAATGCGGTAATGATCACATGTATTGTTGGCTCCCAGCACTATAGATAAAAAAAATGACTCCCCCCCCCCTCCCCCAGTCTATACCAGGCCCTTCAGGTCTGTTTGGAATATTAAGGGGAACTTAATGCCAAAATGTAAAAAAAATGGTGGGGGGGGGGGGTTTGGCGGGTCCTCCCAAAATTTATACCAGGCCCTTCAGGTCTGGTATGGAGTTTAAGGGGAACCCCACAGCAAATAAAAAAAATGGCCTGGGGACCCCCCAATATATATATATTAAATACACTGCCACTAACTAAACTGCCTGCCTAATCTAGCTCAATCTATCTCCGTCCACAGTCACACACTATACACGGGCGCTATGTAAGCAGCCTTATATAGTGTGGGGCGTGGACTTCATCCCCCTCAGCCGTGATTGATCAAAGACACCCTGTCTTGGCCAATTATGGCTCTCGCAGCAGAGCGTGCTGTGATTTGCCAAGTGGTTAAATATCATGCCTGGTGTCCCCATAGTCTGCCTGTAAAGTAGCGAATATTTCCTATGTTTATTACAGTACGTCAGCAAAATAAATTTCTAAAGGAAAAAAATGCCATTTAAAATTGCTTGCGGTATTGCTCGCATGTATTGTCGGCTCCCGTCCTTATAGATAAAAAAAACATTGAAAAAAACGACAGCACCCGATGGACAGGAAAAAAAATCGATGTAAATGGGTGACCCTGCCTCCTTCTGATGTCACATGATGTCAGAAGGTGCGGGGTCACCCCTTTATGTCACTTGGTGGCCCCGCCCTTGCCTATATAACAGCTGTCACAGCCAAGAGACAGCAGTCAGCGGGAAGCCTCCCATCGAAGCAGAGCTTTTTTTTATATTTTTTTGAGGTCCATCGAGCACCGTGATTGAATATAGTTGGACATTGCAGGACACTTTTTTTAAAATAAAGGAATTGTCAAAAACTGTCAAAAACCACTTGCCTACTGTGCACATACACCCCCTTCCTGCCCAGACAAGATTTTAGCTTCCGGCACTGCGTCGCTTTAACTGACAATTGCTTGGTCGTGCGACGTGGCTCCCAAACAAAATTGACGTCCTTTTTTCCCCACAAATAGAGCTTTCTTTTGGTGGTATTTGATCGCCTGTGCGGTTTTTATTTTTTGGGCTATAAACAACATTTTTTTGAAAAAAAAACACAATATTTTTTACTGGGTTACTGGGCAATTGCGTGCCGCCGGGCACGCGCACTGTGTTCCCATAGACGCGACAGGTGCGCGCGTGCCACCGGCGGGCGCCCTAGAGGCTTTAAATGACAGAACATCATATTACGTCCTGTCAGAACAATAGAGCATTCTGCCCACCATCATTTGACGGCGGGCGGGTGTTAAGTGGTTAAGGGGACTTTCAGATTCTGATAAGACCCCCACCCAAACGCACCCTCCCCATGTTGAGGGAAAGCGGCCTGGTATGGTTCAGAAGGGGGCGCTTCAGAAGGGGGGCACAGGGTTTCCCTTAACCACTTCAATACACCGTGTTATATATACTACACTGTCTGTACTGACTGAATATAGAGTCTACACTGAATATCTAGTCTACACTAAATGCAGAGTATATATATATATATATATATATATATATATATATATATATATATATATATATATATATATTAAATACACTGCCACTAACTAACCTGCCTGCCTAATCTAGCTCAATCACAGTTACACACTATACACGACCGCTATGTAAGTAGCCTTATATAGTGTGGGGCATGGACTTAGTCCACCTGAGCCATGATTGGACAAAAGCAACCTGCTATGCAAGCAACATAGGACAGACATTTGGCTGGGATGCCTTTATTGCTTCTGGTGGATTTCCTAATTGAAACTTAGTGTGGCCTGGTTTTCTACTTTTACAGTATTTGGATTGTCTGTGTTAATTTCTATCTGTGTCACTTTGTTCCTAATCCTAGTATGACACTGATGTGAAATGTCCCTCAGTTTCAAGCACTGGCATTAGATCATGAGATTTTGAACACATTGAAGTTTCATCTGTCATTTTAGCCTTTTCAAGTAAGATATCCTCTTTTGTGATGATACAACTGTCATCTTGGAAAGACAGTAAAGAAAACCATCTCCTGGTTCCATTATTTGGCAATTAGCTGTGGTGATTTTTTTCTGTTTTACTCTGGTCAAGGTGAATAAAGAAATTTCTGTCAACTGTCATGTTATTCGTAGCTCCTGAAACATCACACCATGCCTGCAAAGATGAGGTACAACTTTTGGATTGAAAAACATATTTATTATCTGAAGCAAAATCAATTTCTTCTTTCACACTTTTGGCCTTTTGTAGTTTGGTTTGTATTTACATTCTAGCTTCCCAGATTTTGAATCTGCTTTTTAATTACCTTGTTTCTTGCACACAAAACATTCACGTTACTTTTTTATTCCAATTTTTCATCTAAAAAGCAGACTCTGCGACAGAAGCACCATCACTACTATTAATGCTTTCTGTTTTAGGCTTGTATTCATCCCCAAGTTTGCCCTTAATGCTGCGTACACACGTTCATTTGTCGGGTTTTAAAAAATAAAGTTTTTTTTAATGTCATTAAAAACGATCGTGTGTTTTTCAGGGTTCTAAAAAAAGTATTTTTCGGGTTCTAAAAAAAGGCAAAAAAAAATCAAACATGCTCTATCTTTTAACAACTTTTTTAACGTTGTCGTTTTTCGGGTTGTAAAAAATGGTCGTGTGTGGGCTTTAACGACGTAAAAAATCCGTGCATGCTCAGAAGCAAGTTATGAGAAAGGTAAAACTACCGTTCGTAAAGGAGTAAGCACATTCATCACGCCGTAACAGACAGAAAAGCGTGAATCGTCTTTTACTAACACAAAATCAG